>NW_027001537.1:124650-198914 GCF_036934945.1 Oncorhynchus masou masou
AGTGGACCAATTCAGTTTGTCTGTGATGTGTATGCCGAGGAACTTAAAACTTACTACCCTCTCCACTACTGTTCCATCGCAGGGAATACAGGAGAGGGATCAGAACGCACCCTTGTGGGGCCCCAGTGTTGAGGATCAGCGGGGTGGAGATGTTGTTGCCTACCCTCACCACCTGGGGGCGGCCCGTCAGGAAGTCCAGTACCCAGTTGCACAGGGCGGGGTCGAGACCCAGGGTCTCGAGCTTGATGACGAGCTTGGAGGGTACTATGGTGTTAAATGCCGAGCTGTAGTCGATGAACAGCATTCTCACATAGGTATTCCTCTTGTCTAGATGGGTTAGGGCAGTGTGCAGTGTGGTTGAGATTGCGTCTTCTGTGGACCTATTTGGGCGGTAAGCAAATTGGAGTGGGTCTAGGGTGTCAGGTAGGGTGGAGGTGATATGGTCCTTGACTAGTCTCTCAAAGCACTTCATGATGACGGAAGTGAGTGCTACAGGGCGGTAGTCGTTTAGCTCAGTTACCTTAGCTTTCTTGGGAACAGGAACAATGGTGGCCCTCTTGAAGCATGTGGGAACAGCAGACTGGTATAGGGATTGATTGAATATGTCTGTAAACACACCAGCCAGCTGGTCTGCGCATGCTCTGAGGGCGCGGCTGGGGATGCCGTCTGGGCCTGCAGCCTTGCGAGGGTTAACACGTTTAAATGTTTTACTCACCTCGGCTGCAGTGAAGGAGAGACCGCATGTTTCCGCTGCAGGCCGTGTCAGTGGCACTGTATTGTCCTCAAAGAGTCAATTCCAGTTTTCCAATATCCCTCTTTGTGCCACCTTACAGCATGACTGAACAGCAGTCCAGGTGCCTCAAAACTAGGGCCTGTAGGACCTGCCTTGTTGATAGTGTCGTTAAGAAGGTAGAAACTAGGGCCTGTAGGACCTGCCTTGTTGATAGTGTCGTTAAGAAGGTAGAAACTAGGGCCTGTATGACCTGCCTTGTTGATAGTGTTGTTAAGAAGGTAGAAAATAGGGCCTGTAGGACCTGCCTTGTTGATAGTGTCATTAACAAGGTAGAAACTGGGGCCTGTAGGACCTGCCTTGTTGATAGTGTTGTTAAGAAGACAGAGCAGCGCTTTATTATAGACAGACTTCTCTTCTCACCTTAGCTACTGTTGCATCAATATGTTTTGACCATGACAGTTTACAATCCAGGGTCACTCCAAGCAGGTTAGTCAGCTCAACTTACTACATTTCCACATAGTTCATTACACAATTTAGTTGGGGTTTAGGGTTTAGTGAATGATTTGCCCCAAATACAATACTTTCAGTTTAAAAAAATAATATTTACAACTAACTTATTAGTCGTAGCTGACTGTAGTAGCTGACATGTATAGTGTTAAGTCATACACATACATACATGCTACTGGCTTTACTCAAAAGCCAGTGTCATGTCATTAGTAAAGATGGAAAAAAGTAAGGGGCCTAGACAGCTGCCCTGGGGAATTCCTGATTCTAACTGGGTTATGTCGGAGAGGCTTACATTAAAGAACACCCTCTGTTTTCTGTTAGACAGGTAAATCTTTATCCACAATATAGCAGGAGGTGTAAAGCCATAACACCATAAGCCATAACACATATGTTTTTCCAGTAGAAGACTATGATCAATATTGTTAAAAGCCGCACTGAAGTCTAACAAAACAGCCCCCCCAATCTTTTTATCATCAATTTCTCTCAGCCACCCACCAGTAATTTGTGTAAGTGTGTAACACTTGTTGAATGTCCTTCCCTATATGTGGGCTGAAAGTCTGTTGTCAATTTGTTTCCAGTAAAAAATAATTGTAATTGTAAAAACACATTTTTCCAAAAGGGTTGGTAAAAGGGGAGCAGAATTACTTTTGCTTTCCTCCAGGCCTGAGGGTACACACTTTCTAGTAGGCTTAGATTGAAGAACCCTAACCCTAATCCTAACCCTAGCAAACAGGAATGGCAAAATCGTCCGCTATTATCCTCAGTCATTTTCTATCCAAGTTGTCAGACATTGTCAGACCCCGGTGGCTTGTCATTGTTGATAGACAACAATATTTTTTTCACCTCTTCCACGCTCACGTTACAGAATTCAAAATTACAATGCTTGTCTTTCATAATTGGATCAGTTATACTTGGACATGTCGTGTCAGTGTTTGTTGCTAGCATGTCATGCCTAAGTTAATTAATTGGCAATGCCAGTGGGTTGTGATGAATGAGGCATCTGATTGAATGAATGATGGAGCTGAGTTTGCCTTTTTGCCCAAAACCTGATTTAAGGTGCTCCAAAGGTTTTTATTATTGTTCTTAATATCATTTATCTTTGTTTCATAGTGGAGTTTCTTCTTCTTTTTATTCAGTTTAGTCACATGGTTTCTCAATGTGCAGAACGTTTGCCAATTGGTTGTGGATGGGTATTGCAGAATTGTGGAATTGCATAATCTCCACATGAGACCTGGGTAGACTATGAGGACAAAGTGAGGGAAATGATCTCGGAGAAACTGAAGATGGACCACAGGAAGATTGAAGTGGAGCACGCCCACAGGACTGGAAAACCCACCACTGGCCCAGATGACAGAACTTGGCTGATAGTGGTCAAGTTCCTGAGGTTCAAGGACAAGGTAGCTGTTCTGGAAAGAGCCAAGGACTTGAGAGGAACGTGCATCTTCCTCTACTAGAACTATCCTGAAGGTGTGCGCCAGAAGAGGAAATAACTTATTCCAGCTGGTTCATGAAATCAATAACTTGCTAACATCAGATAACATTCATATATTAGCCATTTCTGAGACTCACTTAGATAATTCATTTGATGATACAGCAGTATCAATACAAGGATATAACATCTGTAGAAGAGACAGGAATGCTTATGGGGGAGGTGTTGCTGTATATATTCAGAGCCATATCCCTGTAATGCTTAGAGAAGATCTTATGTCAAGTGTTATTGAAGTGTTGTGGTTGCAGGTTCACCTTGCAAATCTAAAGCCTTTTCTTTTGGGGTGTTGCTATAGGCCACCAAGTGCTAACAGTCAGTATCTAAACAATACAGTGCCTTGGGAAAGTATTCAGACCCTTCCCCTTTTCCGCATTTCATACATTACAGCCTTATTGTAAAATGGATTAAATTAATTCTTTACCTCATCAATCTACACACAATACACCATAATGACAAAGTGAAAACAGGTTTTTAGACATTTTTGCAAATGTATAAAAAAACACAACAGAAATAGCTTATTTACATAAGTATTCAGACCCTTTGCTATGAGACTCGAAATTGAGCTCAGGTGCTTCCTGTTTCTATTGATCACCTTGAGATGTTCTACAACTTGATTGGAGTCCACCTGTGGTAAATTCAATTGATTGGACATGATTTGGAAAGGCACACAACTGTCTATATAAGATCCCACAGTTGACAGTGCATGTTAGAGCAAAACCAAGCCATGAGGTCAAAGGAATTGTCCGTAGAGCTCTGAGAAAGGATTGTGTCGAGGCACAGATCTGGGGAATGGTACCAACAAATGTCTGCAGCATTAAAGATCCCCAAGAACACAGTGGCCTACATCATTTTTAAATGGAAAAAAAGTTTGGAACCAACAAGACTATTCCTAGAGCTGGTCGCCCAGCCAAACTGAGCAATCGGGGGAGAAGGGCCTTGGTCAGGTAGGTGACCAATAATCCGATGGTCACTCTGACAGAGCTCCAGAGTCCATCTGTGGAGATGAGAGAACCTTCCAGAAGAACAACCATCTCTGCAACACTCCACCAATTAGGCCTTTATTGTAGAGTGGCCAGACGGAAGCCACTTCTCAGTAAAAGACACATCACAGCCCGTTTGGAATTTGCCAAAAACACCTAAAGGACTCTCAGACCATGAGAAACAAGATTCTCTGGTCTGATGAAACCAAGATTGAACTCTTTGGCCTGAATGCCAAGTGTCACGTCTGGAGGAAACCTGCCACCATCCCTACAGTGACACATCGTGGTGGAAGCATTCTGCTGTGGGATGTTTTTCAGCGTCAGGGACTGGGAGACTAGTCAGGATTCAGGGAAAGATAAACGGAGCAAAGTACAGAGAGATCCTTGATGGAAACCTGCTCCAGAGCTCTAAGGACCTCCGAATGGGGCAAAGGTTCACCTTCCAACAAAGCACACAGCCAAGACAACACAGGAGTGGCTTCAGGACATATCTCTGAATGTCCTTGAGTGGCCTGGACTTGCTCCCCATCCAACCTGACAGAGCTTGTGAGGATCTGCACAGAAGAATGGGAGAAACTCCCCCAAGTATAGGTTTGCCAAGTTTGTAGTGTCATACCAAAGAATCCTCGAGGCTGTAGTCGCTGGTAAAGGTGCTTCAACAAAGTACTGAGTAAAAGGTCTGAATACTTAAGTAAATGTGATATTTTAGTTTTTTGTCTGAAAACCTTTTTGCTTTGTCATTATGGGCTATTGTGTGAAGATTGATGAGGAAAAAACAATTTAAGCAATTTTAGAATAAGTCTGTAACATAACAAAATGTGGAAAAGTCAAATGGTTCTAAATATTTTCCGAATGCACTGAATACAGCCAGTATCTAAATAATATGTGTGAAATGCTTCATAGTGTATGTGATATAACAGAGGTCTACTTCCTTGGGAATCTGAATATTGACTGGTTTTCATCAAGCTGTCTGCTCAAGAGGACGCTTCTCACTGTAACCTGGTTCAGGTTATTAACTTCTTTGGGACAGGGGGCAGTATTTTCACGTCTGAATGAAACGCGTGTCCAAAGTATACGGCCTGCTACTCAGACCCAGAAGCTAAGATATGCATATTTGGATAGAAAACACTCTGAAGTTTCTAAAACTGTTTGAATCATGTCTGTGAGTATAACAGAACTTATTTGGCAGGCAAACCCCAGAGGACAATGCGTTCAGATGTATTTTTTTGAGGTCACTCTCTTTTCAATGGGTTTTCAATGGGATTCCAGATTTCTAATCGACTTTCCTGCAGTTCCTATCGCTTCCACTGGATGTCAGCAGTCATTAGAAATTGGTTGAGGTTTTTCCTTTGATAAATGAAGAAGTAACACTGTTCAGAATGAGGGTAGAGAGAAGTGATAAAGGCGCGTGACTCTTTGATAGAGGCGCGTGACCTGAAAAGCTCCACTTTGTTTTCCTCTGGTATTGAACACAGATCATCCTGTCTTCAATTTTATTGATTATTTCTGTTAAAAAACACCTAAAGTTGTATTTGGAAAGTAGTTTGACATGTTTGGACAAAGCTTACAGGTAACTTATTAGATATTTTGTAGTCATGTTGCGCGACTTGGAACCGGTATTTTTCTGAATCAAACGCTCCAAATAAATTGACATTTTGGATAAAAAGACGGAATTAATCGAACTAAAGGACCATTTGTGATGTCTATGGGACATATTGGAGTGTCAACAGAAGAAGCTCGTCAAAGGTAATGAATAGATAAATACTTATTTTCCACCATAATTTGCAAATAAATTCATAAAAAATCCTACAATGTGATTTTCTGGATTTTTTTTCTGATTTTCTCTGTCATAGTTGAATTGTACCTATGATGAAAATTACAGGCCTCTCTCATCTTTTTAAGTGGGAGAACTTGCACAATTGGTGGCTGACTAAATACTTTTTTGTCCCACTTTATCCCAGACAGGTTAATCAACCTACCAGGGTGTTTACAAACACTACAGTGTCACGCCCTGACCATAGTTTGCTTTGTATGTTTATAGGTTTTGTTTGGTCAGGGTGTGATCTGAGTGGGCATTCTATGTTGTATGTCTAGTTTGTCTGTTTCTGTGTTTGGCCTGATATGGTTCTCAATCAGAGGCAGGTGTTGTCTCTGATTGGGAACCATATTTAGGTAGCCTGTTTTGTCATTGTGGGTTGTGGTCTATGTGTAGTGTTTGTATGATTGTGCATTGTTGTCACGGTGTTGTTTTGTGGTGTTCAGTTTTCCCATTACAATGACGAATACTTACCACGCCGCATCTTGGTCCTCCTCTCTATCTCCAGACGACAACCGTGACAGGAACAAGATCATCCACATTTATTTATGACATTTTTACCCTAACCCTAATACTGTAAAACTTTTTCTTAAGCTTTATCCATACCCATTGGATGCAGTGATCACAATATAGTGGCTATATTCAGGAAAGCAAAAGTTCCAAATGCTGGGCCTAAAATAATATATAAGAGATCATACAAAAGATTTTGCTGTGACTCTTATGTGGATGATGTTAAAATACACTGCTCAAAAAAATAAAGGGAACACAAAAATAGCACATCCTAGATCTGAATGAATTAAATATTCTTATTAAATACTTTTTTCTTTACATAGTTGAATGTGCTGACAACAAAATCACACAAAAATTATCAATGGAAATCAAATTTATCAACCCATGGAGGTCTGGTTTGAAGTCACACTCAAAATTAAAGTGGAAAACCGCATTACAGGCTGATCCAACTTTGATGAAATGTCCTTAAACCAAGCCAAATGAGGCTCAGTAGTGTGTGTGGCCTCCACGTGCCTGTATGACCTCTCTACAACGCCTGGGCATGCTCCTGATGAGGTGGCGGATGGTCTCCTGAGGGATCTCCTCCCAGACCTGGCCTAAAGCATCCGATAACTCCTGGACAGTCTGTGGTGCAACGTGGCATTGGTGGATGGAGCAAGACATGATGTCCCAGATGTGCTCAATTGGATTCAGGTCTGGGGAACGGGTGGGCCATCCATAGCATCAATGCCTTCCTCTTGCAGGAACTGCTGACACACTCCAGCCACATGAGGTCTAGCATTGTCTTGCATTAGGAGGAACCCAGGGCCAACCGCACCAGCATATGGTCTCACAAGGGGTCTGAGGATCTCATCTCGGTACCTAATGGCAGTCAGGCTACCTCTGGCGAGCACATGGAGGGCTGTGCGGCCCCCAAAGAAATGCCACCCCACACCATGACTGACCCACCGCCAAACCGGTCATGCTGGAGGATGTTGCAGGCAGCAGAACGTTCTCCACGGCGTCTCCAGACTCTGTCACGTCTGTCACATGTGCTCAGTGTGAACCTGCTTTCATCTGTGAAGAGCACTGGGCGCCAGTGGCGAATTTGCCAATCTTGATGTTCTCTGGCAAATGCCAAACGTCCTGCACGGTGTTGGGCTGTTAGCACAACCCCCACCTGTGGACGTCGGGCCCTCATACCACCCTCACAGAGTCTGTTTCTGACCGTTTGAGCAGACACATGCACATTTGTGGCCTGCTGGAGGTCATTTTGCAGGACTCTGGCTATGCTCCTCCTTGCGCAAAGGCAGAGGTAGCGGTCCTGCTGCTAGGTTGTTGCCCTCCTACGGCCTCCTCCATGTCTCCTGATGTACTGGCCTGTCTCCTGGTAGCGCCTCCATGCTCTGGACACTACGCTGACAGACACAGCAAACCATCTTGACACAGCTCGCATTGATGTGCCATCCTGGATGACCTGCACAACCTGAGCCACTTGTGTGGGTTGTAGACTCCGTCTCATGCTACCACTAGAGTGAAAGCACACCCAGCATTCAAAAGTGACCAAAACATCAGCCAGGATGCATAGGAACTGAGAAGTGGTCTGTGGTCACCAACTGCAGAACCACTCCTTTATTGGGGGTGTCTTGCTAATTGCCTATAATTTCCACCTGTTGTCTATTCCATTTGCACAACAGCATGTGACATTTATTGTCAATCAGTGTTGCTTCCTAAGTGGACAGTTTGATTTCACAGAAGTGTGATTGACTTGGAGTTACATTGTGTTGTTTAAGTTTTCCCTTTATTTTTTTGAGCAGTGTATATTTGTTTGTCTGATGTGATTAATAAGGAGCATCTTTATGAAATGTATGAAATTGCTTCTTCCAATAATTGACTCACACGCACCAGTTAAGAAACTGACTATTAGAACTGTTAAGGCTCCATGGATCGATGAGGAATTGAAAAAACTGTATGGTTGAAAGAGATGCGGCAAAAGGAGTGGCTAATAAGTCTGGCTACACTTCTAACTGGCTGACTTACTGCACATTTAGAAATGATGTGACTAAACTCAACAAAAAGAAGAAGAAACTGTATCATGACGCCAAGATCAATGATATAGAGAATGATGGGAAAATACTTTGTGGATTTAAATGAAATGATGGGCAGAAAGACATCCAACTCCATCATTCACCGAATCAGATGGCTTATTCATAACAAAACCATTTGATGTTGACGATTATTTTAATGATAACTTCATTGGCAAAGTGGACAAACGTAGGCAGGACCCTAACCCTAACCCTCGCCAACAACGACCAGTGAGCCAACGTACTCATGCATAAAAAACAAATAATGGAAGAAAAGTTTGAAATCAAGTTTGAATTTTGTAAAGTTAGTGTGTGAGAGGGGGAAACATGATTGTTATTGATCAGTATTGACAAACCTCAAAATTGACAACTTAGAAGGAAAGCTACTGAGGATGGTAGCTGACTCTAAAGCCGCTCCTATCTGTCATATCTTTAATCTGAGCCTAGAAGAAAGTCTTTGTCCTCAGGCCTGGAGGGAAGCCAAAGTCATTCCGCTACTTAAAAGTGGTAAAGCCGCCTTTTCTGATTCTAACAGCAGACCTACCAGCTCTTAGCAAACTGTTAGATGTAACGACGTTCTTCTGTTGAAGGAGGAGCGGACCAAAATGCAGCGTGGTGGTTACTCATGTTTATTGATGAAAAATGACTAGACATGAAATAACTGAAATGTACAAAAACAACAGACGGAAACGTGAAAAAACTATACAGCCTATCTGGTGAATATAAACACAGAGACAGGAACAATCACCCACGAAACACTCAAAGAATATGGCTGCCTAAATATGGTTCCCAATCAGAGACAACGATAATCACCTGACTGATTGAGAACCGCCTCAGGCAGCCATAGACTACGCTAGACACCCCACAAAACCCCAAGACAAAAACACACCACAATAACCCATGTCACACCCTGGCCTGACCAAATAAATGAAGATAAACATAATATATTTCGACCAGGGCGTGACAGAACCCCCCCCCCTAAGGTGCGGACTCCCGGACGCACATCAAAACAATAGGGAGGGTCCGGGTGGGCGTCTGTCCATGGTGGCGGCTCCGGCGCGGGTCGTGAACCCCACTCTGTAAATGTCTTAGTCCCCCCTCCTCGCGTCCTAGGATGGTCCACCCTCACCGCCGACCATGGCCTAGTAGTCCTCACCCAGAACCCCACTGGACTGAGGGGCAGCTCGGGACTGAGGAGCAGCTCGGGACTGAGGGGCAGCTCGGGACTGAGGGGCAGCTCGGGACTGAGGGGCAGCTCGGGACTGAGGGGAAGCCCGGGACTGAGAGGAAGCCCAGCACTGAGTGGAAGCCCAGCACTGAGAGAAAGCTCAGCCAGGTAGTTGGATCCGGCAGATCCTGGCTGGCTGGTGGTTCTGGCAGATCGTGGCTGACTGGCGGATCTGGAAGATTCTGGTTGACTGGCGGATCTGGAAGAGTCTGGTTGACTGGCAGATCTGGAAGAGTCTGGCTGACTGGCAGATCTGGAAGAGTCTGGCTGACTGGCAGATCTGGAAGAGTCTGGCTGACTGTCTAGAAGAGTCTGGCTGACTGGCAGATCTGGAAGAGTCTGGCTGACTGGCAGATCTGGAAGAGTCTGGCTGACTGGCAGATCTGGAAGAGTCTGGCTGACTGGCAGATCTGGAAGAGTCTGGCTGACTGGCGGATCCTGGCAGACTGACGGATCTGGCTGCTCCATGCTGACTGGCGGCTCTCGCTGCTCCATGTAGACTGACAGCTCTGGCGGCCTTTTGCAGACTGGCAGCTCCTTGCAGACTGGCAGCTCCTTGCAGACTGGCAGGTCTGGCTGCTCCATGCAGACTGACAGCTCCTTGCAGACTGGCAGCTCCTTGCAGACTGGCAGCTCCTTGCAGACTGGCAGCTCCGGCTGCTCCATGCAGACTGACAGCTCTGGCTGCTCCATGCAGACTGATGGATCTGGCTGCTCCATGCTGACTGGCGGCTCCCGCTGCTCCATGTAGACTGACAGCTCTGGCGGCCTTTTGCAGACTGGCAGCTCCTTGCAGACTGGCAGCTCTGGCTGCTCCATGCAGACTGGCAGCTCTGGCTGCTCCATGAAGACTGACAGCTCCTTGCAGACTGACAGCTCCTTGCAGACTGACAGCTCCTTGCAGACTGGCAGCTCCTTGCAGACTGGCAGCTCCGGCTGCTCCATGCAGACTGACAGCTCTGGCTGCTCCGTGCAGACTGACAGCTCTGGCTGCTCCTTGCAGATTGGCAGCTCTGGCGGCTTCTTGCAGACTGGCAGCTCTGGCTGCTCCATGCAGACTGGCAGCTCTGGCTGCGCTGAACAGGCGGGAGACTCCGACAGCGCAGGAGAGGAGGAAGGCTCGGGCAGCGCTAAACAGGCGGGAGACTCCGGCAGCGCAGGAGAGGAGGAAGGCTCCGGCAGCGCTGGAGAGGCGAGGCGCACTGTAGGCCTGATGCGTGGTGCTGGCACTGGTGGTACTGGGCCGAGGACACGCGCAGGAAGCCTGGTGCGGGGAGCTGCCACCGGAGGGCTGGTGTGTGGAGGGGGCACAGGATGGGCTAGACCGTGAAGGCGTACTGGAGATCTGAGAGCAGTGCTGGCACAGGACGTGCAAGGCTAGAGATGTGCACAGGAGGCCTGGTGCGTGAGGCTGGCACCAACTTCACCAGCCGACTAACACGCACCTCAGGACGAGTATGGAGCGCTGACCCAGGTGCCATCAAATCCCTGACACGTTCTGTCGGGCGAATTCCATGCAAAAAGCACCAACACAGCAACTCCCTCATTTCTCCCTCCTCCAATTTCCCCATTAACTCCTTCACAGTCTCTGCTTCGCTCACCTCCAACACCGGCTCTGGTTCTGGTCTCCTCCTTGGCTCCTCACGATAAACATGGAGAGTTGGCTCAAGTCTGACTCCTGACTCTGCCACACTCTCCCTGAGCCCCCCAAGAAATTTTTGGGGCTGACTCTTGGGCTTCCTTCCGAGTCGCCTTGCTGCCTCCTCATACAGGCGCCTCTCCGCTTTCCCCGCCTCCAGTTCTTCTTTGGGGCGGCGATATTCTCCAGGCTGAGCCCAGGGTCCTTCTCCGTTTAGGATTTCCTCCCAAGTCCAGAAATCCTTTCTTTGTTGCTCCTGCCTGTTACCACGCCGCTTGGTCCCGTTGTGGTGGGTGATTCTGTAACAACATTCTTCTGTTGAAGGAGGAGCGGACCAAAATGCAGCGTGGTGGTTACTCATGTTTATTGATGAAAAGTGACTAGACATGAAATAACTGAAATGTACAAAAACAACAGACGGAAACGTGAAATAACTATACAGCCTATCTGGTGAATATAAACACAGAGACAGGAACAATCACCCACGAAACACTCAAAGAATATGGCTGCCTAAATATGGTTCCCAATCAGAGACAACGATAATCACCTGACTCTGATTGAGAACGCCTCAGGCAGCCATAGACTCCGCTAGACACCCCACAAAACCCCAAGACAAAAACACACCACAATAGCCCAAGATAAACATAATATATTTCGACCAGGGCGTGACATTAGAATTATTTTATTTTGTTGACCAAATGCTATTTCTCTGTAAACAAATTAACAACATACTTTCAGTATACTTAAAGAGAAGGGCAATCAACATGTACTGCACAGACACAGATGATTGGTTGAAAGAAAAGGATAATAATATGATTGGGAGCTGTACTATTAGGGTTGGGGTCAGGGTTGGCGTTGGAATGGTCAGAGGATGGGGTTGGGGGGGTCGGGGTTAGGGTCAGAGCAGCCTTTGATATTGTTGACCATAAACTGTTGTTAAGAAAACACGTGTTATTTCTTAATTTTCCTTAATTCTACTAGGCAAGTCAGTGAAGAACAAATTCTTATTTTCAATGATGGCCTAAGAACAGTGGGTTAACTGCCTGTTCAGGGGCAGAATGACAGATTTGTACCTTGTCAGCTCAGGGATTTGAACTTGCAACCTTTCGGTTACTAGTCCAACGCTCTAACCACTAGGCTACCCTGCCGCCCCATGGCTTTTCAACATCTGCCATATCGTGTGAATATACAGTGAAATGCTGAATACAACAGGTGTAGTAGACCTCACAGTGAAATGCTGAATACAACAGGTGTAGTAGACCTTACAGTGAAATGCTGAATACAACAGGTGTAGTAGACCTTACAGTGAAATGCTGAATACAACAGGTGTAGTAAATGCTGACAACAGGTGTAGTAGACCTTACAGTGAAATGCTGAATACAACAGGTGTAGTAGACCTCACAGTGAAATGCTGAATACAACAGGTGTAGTAGACCTTACAGTGAAATGCTGAATACAACAGGTGTAGTAGACCTCACAGTGAAATGCTGAATACAACAGGTATAGTAGACCTCACAGTGAAATGCTGAATACAACAGGTGTAGTAGACCTTACAGTGAAATGCTTACTTATGAGCCCCTAACCAACAATGCAGTTTTAAAAACATACGGATAAGAATAAGAGATAAAAGTAACAAGTAATTAAAGATCAGCAGTAAAATAACAATAGTGAGACTATATACAGGGGGTACCGATACAGAGTCAATGTGGAGACTATATACAGGGGGCACCGATACAGAGTCAATGTGGAGGCTATATACAGGGGGTACCGGTACAGAGTCAATGTGGACGCTATATACAGGGGGTACCGGTACAGAGTCAATGTGGAGGCTATATACAGGGGGTACCGATACAGAGTCAATGTGGAGACTATATACAGGGGGCACCGATACAGAGTCAATGTGGAGGCTATATACCGGGGGTACCGGTACAGAGTCAATGTGGACGCTATATACAGGGGGTACCGGTACAGAGTCAATGTGGAGGCTATATACAGGGGGTACCAATACAGAGTCAATGTGGAGGCTATATACAGGGGGTACCGATACAGAGTCAATGTGGAGGCTATATACAGGGGGTACCGATACAGAGTCAATGTGGAGGCTATATACAGGGGAGTACCGAGTCATTGTAGAGGCTATATACAGGGGGTACCGGTACAGAGTCAATGTGGAGGCTATATACAGGGGGTACCGATACAGAGTCAATGTGGAGGCTATATACAGGGGGTACCGATACAGAGTCAATGTGGAGGCTATTTACAGGGGGTACCGATACAGAGTCAATGTGGAGGCTATATACAGGGGGCACCGATACAGAGTCAATGTGGAGGCTATATACCGGGGGTACCGGTACAGAGTCAATGTGGACGCTATATACAGGGGGTACCGGTACAGAGTCAATGTGGAGGCTATATACAGGGGGTACCAATACAGAGTCAATGTGGAGGCTATATACAGGGGGTACCGATACAGAGTCAATGTGGAGGCTATATACAGGGGGTACCAATACAGAGTCAATGTGTAGGTTAGGCATGTAGGTAGAGTTATTAACGTGACTATGTACAGGGGGTACCGATACAGAGTCAATGTGGAGGCTATATACAGGGGGTACCGATACAGAGTCAATGTGGAGGCTATATACAGGGGGTACCGATACAGAGTCAATGTGGAGGCTATATACAGGGGGTATCGGTACAGAGTCATTGTAGAGGCTATATACAGGGAGTACCGATACAGAGTCAATGTGGAGGCTATATACAGGGGGTACCGATACAGAGTCAATGTGGAGGCTATATACAGGGGGTATCGGTACAGAGTCATTGTAGAGGCTATATACAGGGAGTACCGATACAGAGTCAATGTGGAGGCTATATACAGGGGGTACCGATACAGAGTCAATGTGGAGGCTATATACAGGGGGTACCGATACAGAGTCAATGTGGAGGCTATATACAGGGGGTACCGATACAGAGTCAATGTGCCGGGGCACCGGTTAGTTGAGGTAGTATGTACATGTAGGTAGAGTTATTAACGTGACTATGTACAGGGGGTACCGATACAGAGTCAATGTGCCGGGGCACCGGTTAGTTGAGGTAGTATGTACATGTAGGTAGAGTTATTAACGTGACTATGCATAGATGACAACAGAGAGTAGCAGTGGTGTAAAGAGGGGGAGGGGCAATGCAAATAGTCTGGGTGGCCATTTGACTAGATGTTCCAGGACCTCTTGCTTTGTGGTAAAGAGGGGGAGGGGCAATGCAAATAGTCTGGGTGGCCATTTGACTAGATGTTCCGGTACCGCTTGCCATGCGGTAGCAGAGAGAACAGTCTATGACTAGGGTGGCTGGAGTCTTTGACAATTTTTAGGGCCTTCCTCTGACACCACCTGGTATAGAGGTCCTGGATGGCAGGAAACTTGGCCCCAGTGATATACTGGGCCGTTCGCATTACCCTCTGTAGTGCCTTGCGGTTGGAGGTCAAGCAGTTGCCATACCAGGCAGTGATGCAATCAGTCAGGATGCTCTCGATGGTGCAGCTGTAGAACCTTTTGAGGATCTGAGGATCTTTTCAGTCTCCTGAGGGGGAATAGGTTCTGTCGTGCCCTCTTCACGACTGTCTTGGTGTGCTTGGACCATGTTAGTTTGTTGGTGATGTGGACACCAAGGAACTTGAAGCTCTCAACCTGCTCCACTGCAGCTCCGTCGATGAAAATGGGGGTGTGCTCGGTCCTCTTTTTCCTGTAGTCCACAATCATCTCTTCAAAGCTATCTAATATAAATCAGATTGTTTTCTTTAATGGAAGCTTCTCACAAACACACACAAACATTCATGTACAAATGACAAACCTTAACATTTGTGTGTGTATGTGTGTGCGTGTGTGTTTGTATATGTGTGTGTGTGTGTGTTTGTATTTGTGTGTATATGTGTGTGCGTGTATGTGTCAATGTATATGTGTGTGTGTGTGTACGTGTGTGTATATGTGTGTTTGTATATGTGTGTGTGTGTATGTATGTATGTGTGTGTGTATGTGTGTGTGTGTTTGTGTAGGCCTTTCCGTCCGTCTCTCTCCTCCTTCTCGAGGGTCAGCTCTTCTCTGCGGCCAGTCCAGGAGCTTTCTTTGCTAGGCGACCAACTTTTGGCTGATGTCACGCTGGTTGGTGGTAACGACAGTGGAATCTTTGTGTCGTCTGTCCAATCAGAGTCTGGCGCTGAGAAGGCGGGGCTACGGGAGGGCCACCACCTCCTTTTGGTGAGATACACTGTGATGCACACTAACTACTAAGGTACTCCAGGTACCCTAACCCTGAGGTACCCTAACCCTAAGGTACACTAGATACCATAACCCTGAGGTACTCTAACCCTACGCTACCCTAACTCTGAGGAACCCCAACCTTAAGGTACCATAGGTGCCCTAAACCTAAGGAACCCTAACCCTAAGGTACCCTAAACCCTAAGGTACCCTAAGGTACCCTAACCCTAAGGTACCCTAAGGTACCCTAACCCTAAGGTACCCTAACCCTGAGGCACCCTAACCTTGAGGTACCCTAACCCTAAGGCACCCTAAGGTACCCTAACCCTAAGGTACCCTAAGGTACCCTAACCCTAAGGTACCCTAACCCTGAGGCACCCTAACCCTGAGGCACCCTAAGGTACCCTAACCCTAAGGTACCCTAACCCTAAGGTGCCCTAGGTACCCTAACCCTAAGGTACCCTAAGGTACCCTAACCCTAAGGTAACCTAAGGTACCCTAACCCTAAGGTACCCTAACCCTGAGGCACCCTAACCTTGAGGTACCCTAAGGTACCCTAACCCTAAGGCACCCTAAGGTACCCTAACCCTAAGGTACCCTAACCCTGAGGCACCCTAACCTTGAGGTACCCTAAGGTACCCTAACCCTAAGGCACCCTAAGGTACCCTAACCCTAAGGTACCCTAACCCTAAGGTGCCCTAGGTACCCTAACCCCAAGGTACCCTAACCCTAGGTACCCTAACCCTAAGGTACCCTAACGTACCCTAAGGTACCCTAACCCTAAGGTGCCCTAAGGTACCCTAACCCTAAGGTGCCCTAAGGTACCCTAACCCTAAGGTACCCTAAGGTACCCTAACCCTAAGGTACCCTAACCCTGAGGCACCCTAACCTTGAGGTACCCTAAGGTACCCTAACCCTAAGGCACCCTAACCCTAAGGTACCCTAACCCTAAGGTGCCCTAGGTACCCTAACCCCAAGGTACCCTGACCCTAAGGTACCCTAAGGTACCCTAACCCTAAGGTACCCTGAGGTACCCTAACCCTAAGGTAAATACATTTGTTTAAAGTACAACCATTGAAATTTCCATAATATTGGCATGTTGAATAAAATGACTGGGCTCCGTATAAGGAATTAGTGGACCTACAGCTGTCTTCTTTTTGGCTCTGTTCCCCTTCCCTCTCTGTCATTGGCTGGTCCAGCTGGAGGGCTGTATCCGCGGGGAGAACCAGAGCATCTCGTTGGACACCTGCACCCAGGAGGAAGCCCATTGGACGATGCAACGTTGCTCTGGACCAATCCAACTGCACTACCGTGCCAACTATGATGGTACGTTCTTACACTGTAGACGTACACACACACACACAGGCAAACACACCATCCCCTAACAGCATTGTAAATCCCCTAACACCATTGTAAATCCCCTAACACCATTGTAAATCCCCTAACACCATTGTAAATCCCCTAACACCATTGTAAATCCCCTAAGAGTATTGTAAATCCCCTAACACCATTGTACATCCCCTAACACCATTGTAAATCTCCTAACACCATTGTAAATCCCCTAACACCATTGTAAATCCCCTAACACCATTGTAAAACCCCTAACACCATTGTAAATCCCCTAACAGCATTGTAAATCCCCTAACACCATTGTAAATCCCCTAACAGTATTGTAAATCCCCTAACACCATTGTAAATCCCCTAACACCATTGTAAATCCCCTAACACCATTGTAAATCCCCTAACAGCATTGTAAATCCCCTAACACCATTGTAAATCCCCTAACACCATTGTAAATCCCCTAACACCATTGTAAATCCCCTAATCAGCATCTGTGTAAATCCCCTAACAGCATTGTAAATCCTAACCCTAACCCTGGACACCTGGACTAACCCTAACCCTAACCATTGAACACCTGGACTAACCCTAACCCTAACCCTTGGTAAATCCCTTAACCCATTAACCCACTAACCCCTAACCCTGGACACCTGGACTAACCCTAACCCTGGACACCTGGACTAACCCATAACCCTGGACACCTGGACTAACCCTAACCCTGAGGTACCCTAACCCTGAGATACCCAAACCATTGTACAAACCCTAACCCTGGACACCTGGACTAACCCTAACCCTGGACACCTGGACTAACCCTAACCCACTAACCCTAACCCACCTGGACTAACCCTAACCCTGGACACCTGGACTAACCCTAACCCTAACGCTGGACACCTGGACTAACCCTAACCCTGGACAACTGGACTAACCCTAAACCTGGACTAACCCTAACCCTGGACACCTGGACTAACCCTAACCCACTAACCCTAACCCACTAACCCTAACCCTGGACACCTGGACTAACCCTAACCCTGGACACCTGGACTAACCCTAACCCTGGACACCTGGACTAACCCTAACCCTGGACACCTGGACTAACCCTAACCCACTAACCCTAACCCACCTGGACTAACCCTAACCCTGGACACCTGGACTAACCCTAACCCTAACGCTGGACACCTGGACTAACCCTAGACAACTGGACTAACCCTAACCCTGGACTAACCCTAACCCTGGACACCTGGACTAACCCTAACCCACTAACCCTAACCCACCTGGACTAACCCTAACCCTAACCCTGGACGAACCCTAACCCTGGACACCTGGACTAACCCTAACCCTGGACACCTGGACTAACCCTAACCCTGGACACCTGGACTAACCCTAACCCACTAACCCTAACCCACCTGGACTAAACCTAACCCTAACCCTGGACACCTGGACTAACACTAACCATGGACACCTGGACTAACCCTAACCCTGGACACCTCACTTCACGCTCAGGCTTCAAACACAGATAAAAAACATTGTGCAATCTATTGTGTGTGTGTGTGTGTGTCTGTGTGTGTCTGTCAGGGTACCGGAGGCTGCAGAGGGATCTATCGGAGGGAACGGTGACGTCAGGAGACTCATTCTACATCAGAATCAACCTCAACATCTCTGGCCAATCAGACACCTGCTCCCTGAGCGTGCTTTGTGATGAGGTACCTGCTGACCCTAACCCTGTCATTTAGTAGACACTCTTACCCAGATCGATTTACAGTCAGTACATTCATCTGAAGATAGCTAAGTGAGACAACCACATATCTCAGTCATAGTAAGTACACTTTTCCTCAATAAGGTAACTATCAGCAAAGTCAGTGCAAGTGTTAGTTATTACCTCATATCAGTCTCATTCTGAAAGTCATTGACTTCATAAATCCTAGTCTAAATGATGATTCAGCGATACACAAATTGGCTTAATTATTTATCTACTAACTAACTAAACAATCACACAGAAATACATAAACACACACAGCTTAGGTTGAATTGATTACTAACATAATGCAATGAAAAGTCCCTAGTGGACTAACCCGATATGACGGCTGGTTACACAATGAAAAGTCCCTAGTGGACTAACCCGATATGACGGCTGGTTACACAATGAAAAGTCCCTAGTGGACTAACCCGATATGACGGCTGGTTACACAATGAAAAGTCCCTAGTGGACTAACCCGATATGACGGCTGGTTACACAATGAAAAGTCCCTAGTGGACTAACCCGATATGACGGCTGGTTACACAATGAAAGAGGTGGGGAGAGAAAGAGTGGGAGAAGGAGAGACATTGGAATGCAACTATCGTACATACAGTTGAATGATACGCTCACTGTAAATATGAATATTTAGTAACCTGACAACTGCTCAATCGGATTTAGAAGTGCAACATATATTTACGCTTAGCTGTCTTTGTCTGTCGTCTCTCTGTTGAAACTACTCGATCCGTCTGTGACGAATAGTTTGACAGAAAGTCTCTGGTTGTGTAAGTCTCTGGTTGGCCTTAGAGGTCACAATGTCCTCAGTTGTAGTAGACATCTTTGTCTCTGAGTGTTCATTAGACTGGATACATCAGACGCACAGTGTTGAGATGGACATTTTATTTTCTCGTCTTCGGGCGAGTTTCCTAGACTACATTACATGCAGAGCTGCAGGTGGTGCATGTCTTCTTCTTCTCTGTTGAGTTTCAGAGGGTCTTACCATTTCATAACATTCAGCTTACGCTGTCGGTCACACTGGTCTGTATTTAAATTGCAACCATTTCAACTTGTAGCCACCGCTCCAAGCTTTCTGGTCTAATCTAAATTTCGTTACTGTCACACCCTGACCATAGAGATCCCTTTATTCTCTATGTTTGTTTGGTCAGGGTGTGACTCGGGTGGGAAAGTCTATGCTTTCTGGTTCTTGTTTTTATCCGGGTATGATTCTCAATCAGGGACAGCTGTCTATCGTTGTCTCATTTGTGGGTTGTTGTCTTCGTTTAATGCATGTATAGCCTTATGGAGCTTCACGTTCGTTTTTGTTGTTTATTGTTTTGTTGGCGACTTTAAAAAAAATTAAGAAAAGTGTACGCTGCACCTTGGTCCGGTCATTTCCAAGACGACGCTCGTCACAGTTACCAGTCCTTTTATGCACTCGCTTGGAGGGTGGTTCCATCACGTTGCCACAATATCTGTGCTTACGTGGGCATGGTTACTGACTTGGCCAAAGTTATGAAAAAAATGATCACTGGTCTAATGTCCATTGCTCGTGTTTCTTGACCCAAGCAAGTCTCTTCTTATTATTGGTGTCCTTTAGTAGGGGTTTATTTGCAGCAATTCAACCATGAAGGCCTGATTCACAGTCTCCTCTGAACAGTTAATGTTGAGGTGTGTCTGTTACTTGAACTCTGTGAACCATTTATTTGGGCTGAAATTTCTGAGGCTGGTAACTCTAATGAACTTGGAGGTAACTCTGGGTCTTCCATTCCTGTGGTTGTCCACATGAGAGCCAGTTTCTTCATTGTTCTTGATGGTTTTTGCGACTGCACTTGAAGAAACTTTAAAAGTTTCCATCTCAAATATAAAATCTATTTTGATTTGTGTAACACTTTTTTGGTTACTACTTGATTACATATGTCAATAGTCCTGTAGTCAATTCACTATTATTCTACAATGTAGAAATTAGTAAAAATAAAGAGAAACCCTTGAATGAGTAGGTGTTCTAAAACTTTTGACCGGTAGTGTACAATATACAATATATACAAGACATAATCTACAATATGTGCTTTGTGACGAGGTACATCAATCTACAATATGTAACGAGGTACCTGTTATTATCGTGTTGTTGTTGTTAGGGTTGATTGATTGCTTGGTTGTTTGGTTAATTTATTGTTTGAGTAATTGGTTGGATGATGTTTGATTATTTTATTGAATTAATGACTGGTTGATCGGTTGATAGGTTGATTGAGTGATTTATTGGTTGATTGATTGATTAAAATATTTATTTGATTGGTTGATTGATTGATTAAGGTGGTCCATGTCCTGGACACGATGCACCAGGGGAAGTGGGAGTGGCTTTGCTCCCGGGTCGAGGCCTACTCTGGAACCGACCTATCGGAAAAAGGCACCATCCCCTCTTACTCACGGTAAATACAGACTGCTATGGACTACTACACACTGCTACATACTACAGAGTACTACAGACTACTACACACTACTACATACTACTCCAGATCATTACAGACTACTACATACCACTACATACTACTACAGACTACTACAGAGTACTACAGACTACTACAGACTACTACAGACTACTACAGACTACTACAGACTACTACAGACTACTACAGACTACTACAGACTACTACAGACTATTACAGACTATTACAGACTATTACATACTACTACACAGTACTACAGAATACCAGATGAATACTTTCAAATACTGATCCAGAAGCTTGATGTAACATCAGACTACTACATTTCACCACAGACCTGTATGTGTGTGGTCTACAGGGCCCAGAAGTTGCTCCTGGAAAAGATGCAGAAGCTCGATACAACATCAGATTAGCAACCACTATAGATCACCACTGACCTGTGTGTGTGTGTGTCTGTGTGTGTGTGTGTCCGCACGCGTGTATGATCTACAGGGCCCAGCAGCTTCTCCTGGTAAAGATGCAGAAGCTGGTGTGTCGAGGAGGAAGAGAGGAGAATGACAGCCTGCGCAACTTCAAGGTATTAACTAGACCCTATTTTAACTAGACCCTATTTTAACTAGCCAGCTACCCCCTAACCGACTAGCAGCCTGCATAACCTCATGGTACTAACTAGCCCCTAATTAACTAGCCAACTTACCCCTAACTAACTAGCAGCCTACATAACATCATGGTACTAACTAGCCCCTAATTAACTAGCCAACTTACCCCTAACTAACTAGCAGCCTACATAACATCATGGTAATAACTAGCTTACGTAACTAACTAGCAGCCTGCATAACCTCAGGGTACTAACCAGCTCGTAACTAACTAGCAGCCTGCATAACCTCAGGGTACTAACTAGCCCCTAACTATCTAGCCTCTAACTATCTAGCCCTGCATAACTAACTAACCACTAAGTAACTAGCAGCCTGCATAACATCAGGGTACTAACTAGCCCCTATCTATCTAGCCTCTAACTATCTAGCCCCTAACTGACTAGCCACTAAGTAACTAGCAGCCTGCATAATATCAGGGTACTAACTAGCCCGTATCTACCTAGCCTCCAACTAACTAGCCCATAACTGACTAGCCCATAACCAACTAGCCCCTAAATAACTACCCCTAACTTATTAGCAGTCTGCGTAACCTCAGGGTATAACTATCCCCAACTAACTAGCCCAGCCTGCAACCAACTAGCCCATAACCAACTAGCCCCTAAATAACTAGCCCCTAACTATCTTAGCCTCTATAATATCAGGGTCTAACTAGCCTCTAACTATCTAGCCCATAACTAACTAGCCCCTAAATAACTTAGCAGCCTGCATAACCTCAGGGTACTAACTAGCCCCTAACTATCTAGCCTCTAACTATCTAGCCCCTAACTAACTAGCCACTAAGTAACTAGCAGCCTGCATAACATCAGGGTACTAACTAGCCCCTAACTATCTAGCCTCTAACTATCTAGCCTCTAACTATTTAGCCCCTAACTGACTAGCCACTAAGTAACTAGCAGCCTGCATAATATCAGGGTACTAACTAGCCCGTAACTAACTAGCGTCCAACTAACTAGCCCATAACTAACTAGCCCCTAAATAACTACTCCCTAACTTATTAGCAGTCTGCTTAACCTCAGGGTACTAACTAGCCCCTAACTATCTAGCCTCTAACTATCTAGCCCCTAACTAACTAGCCACTAAGTAACTAGCAGCCTGCATAACATCAGGGTACTAACTAGCCCCTAACTATCTAGCCTCTAACTATCTAGCCCCTAACTGACTAGCCACTAAGTAACTAGCAGCCTGCATAACATCAGGGTGCTAACTAGCCCGTAACTAACTAGCCTCCAACTAACTAGCCCATAACCAACCAGCCCATAACTAACTATCCCCTAAATAACTACTCCCTAACTAACTAGCAGCCTGCATAACCTCAGGGTACTAACTAGCCCCTAGCTAATTAACCCCTAACTAACTAACTCCTATCTAACTAGCCCCTAACTTACTAGCCCCTAACTAATTTGCCTCTACCTAACTAGCCCCTAACCAACTAGCAGCCTGCATAACTTCAGGGTACTAATTAGCCCCTAACTACTGTAACTAGCATCTAACTAACTAGCTTCTAACTAACTTGTCTAACTAACTAGCCCCTAACTAACTTGTATCTAACTAACTAGCCCCTAACTAACTAGCCATTAAGTAACTGCCCTCTACCTAACTAGCCCCTAACTAACTACTCCCTAACTTATTAGCAGCCTGCATAACCTCAGGGTGTAACTAACCCATAACTAACTAGCCCCTAACTAACTAGCAGCTTGCTTGACCTCAGGGTACTAACTACCCCTAACTAATTAGCCTCTAACTAACTAGCCCCTAACCCATTATCCCCTAACAAACAAACAATTTAGCATCAAACTAACCAACCAACTAGCTAACCAACTAACTAGTCCCCAACTAACTAACCAACTAACTAACCTAGCTTCTATCTAACAAACTGTCTGAACAACTGACTGACTAACGTAACTGACTGACTAACTAAGGCCTAGATTCAATACGGACCATTACAGATCCACGTTGTAGTGTGCTTGACATTTAACCTTAAAAGCATCAACATATTTCAACTGCTAAAAGCCATTTTTGAGCCCTAAATCACCAACTGGGGCCATGTCTTACCCCTAAAACCCCAGCAGGGGTAATATTTGAGCCCTAAATCACCAACTGGGGCCATTTTGTACCCCTAAAGCCCCAACAGGGGTAATATTTGAGCCCTAAATCACCAACTGGGGCCATTTTGTACCCCTAAAGCCCCAGCAGGGGTAATAGTTGAGCCCTAAATCACCAACTGGGGCCATTTTGTACCCCTAAAGCCCCAACAAGGGTAATATTTGAGCCCTAAATCACCAACTGGGGCCATTTTGTACCCCTAAAGCCCCAACAAGGGTTATTTTCGAGTCCAAACTGTAAATGTCAAAATGACACTTTCTGTCACATAGTTACACTTTTTCTTTTATTAACCTTTGGTAACTGTAAATGGTTTAAATTCCTCCAAAATAATCATATATTTAAAAAATGGCACAGATTTATACTCACGTTTGATATACAAAAATGTTTTTGCATGTTTTTCATGCTTTGAACAGTTATTTTCATCTATTTCATCCATAGCAACTTGTTTCTGTTATTCATTCAATGTGTTGTGTTTCTGTGATTCTGTGAGGCTGAGAAATTGGCGATTGAGCTAATATGACGTTCCGGTACAACCTAAAATAGCCACCAATATGGGTGTTATAGGCGATACGGACACCATTGTTGTGGATGGCATACCAGAGTCTCCACATGAGGAGAAAGTGAGAAAAATGATCACTGAAAAGCTCCAGATGGGTCATAGGAAGATTGAGTTGGAGTGTAGGTCTGGAAAACCTGTAATGAGCCCAGGTGACAGACCCAGGCCGTTAGGGGTCAAGTTCCCAAGGTTCAAGGACAAGATATCTGTTCTGGAGAGAGACAAGAATTTGAGAGGAACCAACATCTTCTCCAAAGAGGACTTCTCTGAAACTGTGCGCCAGAGGAGGAAATAACTTATTGGCCGAGTCAGTGGCTTCAGATCAACATCATATATTACCATTCGGCCATCAGATTGGCCCCCAACGCTCCTTATAGGACACATCACTCTACAGTCCTCTGTAAACTGGTCATCTCTGTTAACCGTCAGATTGGCCCCCAACACTCCTTACAGGACACATCACTCTACAGTCCTCTGTAAACTGGTCATCTCTGTTAACCGTCAGATTGGCCCCCAACGCTCCTTACAGGACACATCACTCTACAGTCCTCTGTAAACTGGTCATCTCTGTTAACCGTCAGATTGGGACACATCACTCTACAGTCCTCTGTAAACTGGTCATCTTATAGGACACATCACTCTACAGTCCTCTGTAAACTGGTCATCTCTGTTTACCGTCAGATTGGCCCCCAACGCTCCTTATAGGACACATCACTCTACAGTCCTCTGTAAACTGGTCATCTCTGTTAACCGTCAGATTGGCCCCCAACGCTCCTTATAGGACACATCACTCTACAGTCCTCTGTAAACTGGTCATCTCTGTTAACCGTCAGATTGGCCCCCAACGCTCCTTATAGGACACATCACTCTACAGTCCTCTGTAAACTGGTCATCTCTGTTAACCGTCAGATTGGCCCCTCAACGCTGTTTAACCGTCCTTATAGGACACATCACTCTACAGTCCTCTGTAAACTGGTCATCTCTGTTAACCGTCAGATTGGCCCCCAACGCTCCTTATAGGACACATCACTCTACAGTCCTCTGTAAACTGGTCATCTCTGTTAACCGTCAGATTGGCCCCCAACGCTCCTTATAGGACACATCACTCTACAGTCCTCTGTAAACTGGTCATCTCTGTTAACCGTCAGATTGGCCCCCAACGCTCCTTATAGGACACATCACTCTACAGTCCTCTGTAAACTGGTCATCTCTGTTAACCGTCAGATTGGCCCCCAACGCTCCTTATAGGACACATCACTCTACAGTCCTCTGTAAACTGGTCATCTCTGTTTACCGTCAGATTGGCCCCCAACGCTCCTTATAGGACACATCACTCTACAGTCCTCTGTAAACTGGTCATCTCTGTTAACCGTCAAGATTTGATGCCCCCAACGCCCTCAGGACACATCACTCTACTGGTCCTCTGGTTAAACTGAGTGTTGGACTAGTAACCGGAAGGTTGCAAGTTCAAAACCCCGACACTGACAGGACACATCACTCTACAGTCCTCTGTAAACTGGTCATCTCTGTTAACCCACTGTCAGATTGGCCCCTAACGCTCCTTAAGGACACATCACTCTACAGTCCTCTGTAAACTGGTCATCTCTGTTAACCGTCAGATTGGCCCCAAAAAATCCTTATAGGACACATCACTCTACAGTCCTCTGTAAACTGGTCATCTCTGTATACCCATCGCAAGACCCACTGGTTGATGCTTATTTATAAAACCCTCTTAGGCCTCACTCCCTCATATCTGGTAGCCTAGTGGTTAGAGTGTTGGACTAGTAACCGGAAGGTTGCAAGTTCAAAACCCCCGCGCTGACAAGGTACAAATCTGTCGTTCTGCCCCTGAACAGGCAGTTCACCCACTGTTCCTAGGCCGTCATTGAAAATAAGAATTTGTTCTTAACTGACTTGTCTAGTTAAATAAAGGTAAAATAAATAAAAAATCTACTGCAGCCCACATACAACAGCCATTCTGCCAGTCACATTATGTTAAAGGTCCCCAAAGCACACACATCCCTGGGTCCCTCGTCTTTTCAGTTCGCTGCAGTTAGAGACTGGAATGAGCTGCAACAAACACTCAAACTGGACAGTTTTATCTCAATCTCTTCATTCAAAGACTCAATCATGGACACTCTTACTGACAGTTGTGACTGCTTTGTGTGATGTATTGTTGTCTCTACCTTCTTGCCCTTTGTGCTGTTGACTGTGCCCAATAATGTTTGTACCATGTTTTGTGCTGCTACCGTGTTGTGTTGCTACCATGATGTGTTGTCATGTGATGCTGCCTTGCTATGTCTTAGGATTCTCTTTATGTAGTGTTGTGTCCTATATTTATATTGAATTTATTTTTTATTTTTAATCCCAGACCCCCGTCCCTGTAGGAGGCCTTTTGGTAGGACATCATTGTAAATAAAAATGTGTTCTTAACTAATGGGGATCCATAATAAACCCCAGGAAGAGTAGCTGCTGCCTTGGCAGGAACTAATGGGGACCCATAATAAACCCCAGGAAGAGTAGCTGCTGCCTTGGCAGGAACTAATGGGGACCCATAATAAACCCCAGGAAGAGTAGCTGCTGCCTTGGCAGGAACTAATGGGGACCCATAATAAACCAATGAACAAAGCCATCAGACATGTAGCTATGGGCTATCAACTCAGTTCCAAATTCTTCTGAAAGATGAACCGTTCAACTTGGCATAGAGACATTGACTGGAATCTAAATACTGGATGTATTTAAATTGTTGTTATTTTTTTAATAGTGGCTGTGTCACGCCCTGACCTTAGTGATCCTTATTATTCTCTATGTTTGGTTAGGTCAGGGTGTGACTCGGGTGAGAAAGTCTGTTTTCTATTTCTTTGTTTTTGGCCGTGTGTGGTTCCCAATCAGAAGCAGCTGTCTATCGTTGTCTCTGATTGGGGATCACATATCTGTTCTGTCTGTTACCTGACAGAACTGTTCGCTTTGTTATTTTGTTAGAGTGTTTTTTGATAATAAAAATCATGAATACTTTCCACGCTGCGCTTTGGTCCACTCCTTTCGACGACAGCCATTACAGAAGACCCCACCACCAAAGAACCAAGCAGCGTGGCCAGAAGGAGCAGGGATCCTGGGGGAAAAGGGACATCCTGGACCTGGGAAGCAGGCGGAGGCAGGGAGTGAGGAACGGTGACGATACGAGGAGTTAAGACAATGACGGAAGCCCGAGAGACAGCTCCAACAATTTTTGGACGGAGGCACACGGGGAAATTGGCGGAGTCAGGGTTTAGACCTGAGCCAACTCCCTGTGCTTACTGTGGGGAGTGTGTGACCAGTCAGGCACCATGTTATGCGGTGATGCGTGCGCATTCACATCCCGGTGCGCTCTGTTCCAACTCAGAACGGTTTTTGATAATAAAAATCATGAACACTTTCCACGCTGCACTTTGGTCCACTCCTGTCGACGAGAGCAGTTACAGGCTGCCACGCCCCCCCGAGGTGCCATATTTGGTCCACTCCTGTCGACGAGAGCCGTTACAGGCTGCCACGCCCTCCATATCTCTATATGTTCAAGGTACATACATCTACAGTGCCTTCGGAAAGAATTCCAACCCCTTGATGTTACAGCCTTATTCTGAAATGGATAAAATAAATAAAAATCCTCATCATTCTACACACAAGACCCGATAATGACAAAGCGAAAACAGGTTCTTAGAAATGTTTGCAAAAATATAAAAAACATAAATACCTTACTTATATGAGTATTCAGACCCTTTGCTCTGAGACTCGAAATTGAGCTCAGGTGCATCCTGATTCCATTTGTATTTATTATAGATCCCTCCTGCCTTGGCAGCAGCTACTCATCCTGGGGCCCAGCAAAATTAAGGCAGTTTATACAATTTTAAAAACATTACAATACATTCTCCGATTTCACAACACACTGTTTGCCCTCAGGCCCCTACTCCACCACTACCACATATGTACAGTACAAAATCCATGTTTACGTGCGTGTATAGTGTGTATGTATGCATGTGTCTGTGCCTATGTTTGTGCTGCTTCACAGTCCCCACTGTTCCATAAGGTGTTTTTATTCTGTTTTTGAAATCTAATTTTACTGCTTGTATCATGACTCTATGTAATACCGTGTGCCTCCCATAGTCTGTTCTGGACTTGAGGACTGTGAGGAGACCTCTTGTGGCATGTCTTGTGGGGTATGCATGGGTGTTGCAGTCCTTTCAGTTGCTGTAGTAGCTGACATGTATAGAGTTGAGTCATTCACATACATAGACACTCTGGCTTTAATCAAAGCCAGTGGCATGTCATTAGTAAAGATTTTCTTTTAAGTAAATGGGCCTAGACAGCTGCCCTGGGGAATTCCTGAATCTACATAGATTATAAAAATAATTATAATATTTAACCTTTATTTAACCAGGTAGGCCAGTTGAGAACAAGTTCTAATTTACAACTGTGACCTGCCAAGATAAAGCAAAGCAAAGCAACAAAAACAACAACACTGAGTTACACATGGGACAAACAAATGTAGTCAATAACGTAATATAAAAATATATATACAGTGTGTGCAAATGTAGTAGGATTAGTGAGATAATAAATAGGTCATAGTGGCAAAATATTTACAATTTAGCATTAACACTGGAGTGATAGATGTGCAGAAGATGTAGAAATACTGGGGTGCAAAAGAGCAACAAAAATCATAACAATGTGGGGATGAGGTAGTTGGATGGGCTATTTACAGATGGCTGTGTACAGGTGCAGTGATCGGTAAGCTGCTCTGACAGCTGTTGCTTAAAGTGAGGGAGATATAAGTCTCCAGCTTCAGTGATTTTTGCAATTCGTTCCAGTCATTGGCAGCAAAGAACTGGAAGGAAAGGTGGCCAAACGAGAGCATGCATTTAGTTTTACTAGCAGGCCACGGAAGAAGTGTTGTATGGCATTGAAGCTCGTTTGAAGGTTTGTTAACACAGTGTTCAAAGAATGGCCAAATGTATACAGAATGGTGTTGTCTGGGTAGAAGTGGATCAGAGAATCACCAGCAGCAAGAGCGACAATGATATATACAGAGAAAAGAGTTGGCCAGAGAATTGAATCCTGTGGCACCCCCATAGAGACTGCCAGAGGTCCGGACAACAGGCCCTCCAATTTGACACACTGAACTCTATCTGAGAAGTAGTTAGTGAAGTAGTCATTTGAGAAACCAAGGCTATTGAGTCTTGCAGAGAAGAATGCGGTGATTGACAGAGTTGAAAGCCTTGGCCAGGTCGATGAAGACGACTGCACCTTGAGCGTGGCTGAGGTGCACCCATGACCAGCTCGGAAACCAGATTGCATAGTGGAGAATGTATGGTGGGATTTGAAATGGTCGGTGATCTGTTTATTAACTTGGCTTTCGAAGATTTTAGAAAGGCAGGGCAGGATGGATATAGGTCTGTAACAGTTTGGGTCTAAGGTGTCTCCCCCTTTGAAGAGGGGGATTACCGCGGCAGCTTTCCAATCTTTGGGGATCTCAGACAATACGAAATAGAGGTTGAATAGGCTAGTAATAGGGGTTGCAACAAATTTTGAGGATAATTTTTTAGAAAGAGAGGGTCCAGATTGTCTAGCCCAGCTGATTTATAGGGATCCTGATTTTGCAGCTCTTTCAGAACATCAGCTGTTTGGATTTGAGTGAAGCGGGGGGGGGGGAGCATGGCCAGCGGTAGAAAAATGCTGACTAAATTGCTTGGAGTAACCCTGGATTGTAAACTGTCATGGTCAAAACATATCAAATCAAATTTATTTATATAGCCCTTCGTACATCAGCTGATATCTCAAAGTGCTGTACAGAAACCCAGCCTAAAACCCCAAACAGCAAGCAATGCAGGTGTAGAAGCACGGTGGCTAGGAAAAACTCCCTAGTTTTATCAACCCTTAATAACCGTGAGCTAACTACATGTAATCACCTTGAACTGTCTTGATGTGTTGTTGATAACATGTGTTGTTGTTTATGTTGTGTAGAACAGCTTACAGCCTGAAGAGTCCAGCCTGTCCTCAGACCCCAAATCCAGTCCTCGCATGTCCAGAGCTAGCGTCTTCATCACACAGATACTACAGGTAACACACACACACACACACACACACACACACACACACACACACACACACACACACACACACACACACACACACACACCCATCTCCTCAGTAAAGTGCAGTGTGTGTGTGCATGTGTGTGTGCGTAGTTTGTCAGCAGGGTGGATAATAAGTATAAGCGTACGAACAGCAGTGAGCGTGTTCGCATTGTGAGCTCAGGAAACCCAACGCTGCCCAGACCAGGCTTCGAAACCCTGAGACAGGATGGTAAGCCCTACACCCTACACCTTAAACACTACACAGTGCAGAACACCCAACGCTGCCCAGACCAGACTTCAAAACCCTGAGACAGGATGGTAAGCCCTACACCCTACACCCTAAACACTACACAGTGCAGAAAACCCAACGCTGCCCAGACCAGGCTTCGAAACCCTGAGACAGGATGGTAAGCCCTACACCCTAAAAACACTACACAGTGCAGAACACCCAACGCTGCCCAGACCAGGCTTCAAAACCCTGAGACAGGATGGTAAGCCCTACACCCTACACCCTAAACACTACACAGTGCAGAACACCCAACGCTGCCCAGACCAGGCTTCAAAACCCTGAGACAGGATGGTAAGCCCTACATCCTACACCCTAAACACTACACAGTACCATAAACCTTTAACCTGCCCAAACCTTTAACCTACCATAAACCTGAGATCCTAGGATGGTAACCCTACATCCTACCATACCCTAAACACTACACAGTGCAGAACACCCAACGCTGCCCAGACCAGGCTTCACTACCCTGAGACAGGATGGTTTCTCAATACCCTAAACACACACAGTGCAGAACACCTACACCTGTTTCCCAGACCATAAACCTACAGGATGGTAAGCCCTACACACCTAAACACTACACAGTTTCTCTACCATAAATATAACCTTAAACACTACACCTGTTTCTCTCCATAAACCCTACATGGTAAGCCCTACACCCTAAACACTACACAGTTTCTCCCAGATATATCAAACCCTATACAGGATTCACTACATCCTTCCATAAACCATATACACAAACCTTTACCTACCTATACCTACCCTGTTTCTCTCTCATAAACCTATATACCATAAACCTATATCACACCTACCATACACACTACACCTATACACCCTGTTTCTCTCTCATATATATACACACACACCTATACACTACACCTGTTTCTCTCTCATATATATACACACACACCTATACACTACACCTGTTTCTCTCTCATATATATACACACACACCTATACACTACACCTGTTTCTCTCTCATATATATACACACACACCTATACACTACACCTGTTTCTCTCTCATATATATATATGCTGTATATTATTATACACCCTACACCCCGTTTCTCTCTTTCTCTATACACACACACCAACAGTGGGGAGAACAAGTATTTGATACACTGCCAATTTAGCAGTTTTTCCTACTTACAAAGCATGTAGAGGTAATTTTTATCATAGGTACACTTCAACTGTGAGAGACGGTATCTAAAACAAAAATCCAGAAAATCACTATGATTTTTAAGTAATTAATTTGCATTTTATTGCATGACATAAGTATTTGATCACCTACCAACCAGTAAGGTTTCCGGCTCTCACAGATCTGTTCGTTTTTCTTTAAGAAGCCCTCCTGTTCTCCACTCATTACCTGTATTAACTGCACCTGTATAAAAGACACCTGTCCACACACTCAATCAAACAGACTCCAACCTCTCCACAATGGCCAAGACCAGAGAGCTGTGTAAGGACTTCAGGGATAAATTGGAGACCTGCACAAGGCTGGGATGGGCTACAGGAAAATAGGCAAGCAGCTTGGTGAGAAGGCAACAACTGTTGGCGCAATTATTAGAAAATGGAAGAAGTTCAAGATGACGGTTAATCACGCTCGGTCTGGGGCTCCGTGCAAGATCTCACCTCATGGGGCATCAATGATCATGAAGAAGGTGAAGGATCAGCCCAGAACTACACGGCAGGACCTGGTCAATGACCTGAAAAGAGCTGGGACCCAGTCTCAAAGAAAACCATTAGTAACACACTACACACTAAAATAACACATCCTAGATCTGAATGAATGAAATATTCTTACTAAATACTTTTTTCTTTACATAGTTGAATGTGCTGACAACAAAATCACACAAAAATGATCGATGGAAATCAAATTTATCAACCCATGGAGGTCTGGATTAAAGTGGAAAACCACACTACAGGCTGATCCAACTTTGATGTAATGTCCTTAAAACAAGTCAAAATGAGGCTCAGTAGTGTGTGTGTGTGGGCTCCACGTGCCTGTATGACCTCTCTACAACGCCTGGGCATGCTCCTGATGAGGTGGCGGATGGTCTCCTGAAGGATCTCCTCCCAGACCTGGACGAAAGCATCCGCCAACTCCTGGACAGTCTGTGGTGCAACGTGGAGTTGGTGGATGGAGCGAGACATGATGTCCCAGATGTGCTCAATTGGATTCAGGTCTGGGGAACGGGCGGGCCAGTCCATAGCATCAATGCCTTCCTCTTGCAGGAACTGCTGACACACTCCAGCCACATGAGGTCTAGCATTGTCTTGCATTAGGAGGAACCCAGGGCCAACCGCACCAGCATATGGTCTCACAAGGGGTCTGAGGATCTCATCTCAGTACCTAATGGCAGTCAGGCTACCTCTGGCGAGCACATGGAGGGCTGTGCGGCCCCCAAAGAAATGCCACCCCACACCATGACTGACCCACCGCCAAACCACCGGTCATGCTGGAGGATATTGCAGGCAGCAGAACGTTCTCCACGGTGTCTCCAGACTGTCACGTCTGTCACATGTGCCCAGTGTGAACCTGCTTTCATCTGTGAAGAGCACAGGGCGCCAGTGGCGAATTTGCAAATGAAAAACTTCCTGCATGGTGTTGGGCTGTAAGCACAACTCCCACCTGTGGACGTCGGGCCCTCATGGAGTCTGTTTCTGACCGTTTGAGCAGACACATGCACATTTGTGGCCTGCTGGAGGTCATTTTGCAAAGCTCTGGCAGTGCTCCTCCTGCTCTTCATTGCACAAAGGTGGAGGTAGCGGTCCTGCTGCTGGGTTGTTGCCCTTCTCCACGTCTCCTGATGTACTGGCCTGTCTCCTGGTAGCGCCTCCATGCTCTGGACACTACGCTGACAGACACAGCAAACCTTCTTGCCACAGCTCGCATTGATGTGCCATCCTGGATGAGCTGCACTACCTGAGCCACTTGTGTGGGTTGTAGACTCCGTCTCATGTTACCACTAGAGTGAAAGCACCGCCAGCATTCAAAAGTGACCAAAACATCAGCCAGGAAGCATAGGAACTGAGAAGTGGTCTGTGGTCCCCACCTGCAGAACCACTCCTTTATTGGGGGTGTCTTGCTAATTGCCTATAATTTCCACCTGTTGTCTATTCCATTTGCACAACAGCATGTGAAATTTATTGTCAATCAGTGTTGCTTCCTAAGTGGACAGTTTGACTTCACAGAAGTTTGATTGACTTGGAGTTACATTGTGTTGTTTAAGTTTTACACTTCAACTATGAAAGACAAAATTAGGGAAAAAAATCTAGAAAATCACATTGTAGGATTTTTAACCTCCTTCCATCAGCAAGGGCATTGAAGGTGAAACGTGGCTGGGTCTTTCAGCATGACAATGATCCCAAACACACCGCCCTTGCAACGAAGGAGTGGCTTCGTAAGAAGCATTTCAAGGTCCCGGAGGGGCCTAGCCAGTCTCCAGATCTCAACCCCATAGAAAATCTTTGGAGGGAGTTGAAAGTCTGTGTTACCCAGCAACAGCCCCAAAACATCACTGCTCTAGAGGAGATCTGCATGGAGGAATGGGCCAAAATACCAGCAACAGTGTGTGAAAACCTTGTGAAGACTTACAGACAACGTTTGACCTCTGTCATGGCCAACAAAGGGTATATAACAATGTATTGAGATAAACTTTTGTTATTGACCAAATACTTATTTTCCACCATAATTTGCAAATAAATTCATTAAAAATCCTACAATGTGATTTTCTGTTTTTTTTTCTAATTTTGTCTGTCATTGTTGAAGTGTACCTATGATGAAAATTACAGGCCTCTCTCATCTTTTTAAGTGGGAGAACTTGCACAATTGATTGCTGACTAAATACTTTTTTGCCCCACTTTATGCTGTATATTATTATACACTCTACACCCTGTACCCTTTACAATGTGTGTGTGTGTGAGTGAAGACTGTGCAGACCCATACAGTGATGTGAGTAGGAGTGTGAACCTGGTTCCGTACAGCCTGGTCTCCCCTCAGCGGGTCCAGAGGAAGAGGCCGGTTCTGATCAGTCCAAACAGTCTGGCCCGGACCATTATACAGAAGATACTCAACATGGGTGGAGCCATGGACTTCAACATCTGCAAACCAGGTCGGGTTGTGTGTGTGTGCGTGTGTGTGTGTTTAATATTATTTTGTTATATTATATTAATAAAGGTAATGTATTCCAGATGTCCTAACTAAAGAAGAGTTCTTAATGAGACAGAGGATTGAACCCATCATCTCCTCCAGAGAGAAGAACACCAACACCTACGAGGTTGTCTCTCCTGAGAACATAGAGGCTGTTGCTGCAAAGGTACATACTATTTTACATCTTGACTGATTTATTTTATAGAACCTTTATTTTAGCAGGGAGTCCCATTGAGACCAAGGCCTCTTTTCTAATACCACGTAATAAAACCACACAATATTACAAGCAATTTAAGAAGAAAACACATTCCTCAATAATGAGGTCCTTCATTTTAAAGAGCGACTGCATTTAAAAAAAAGCAACAAATCCCGAAGTGTAAATAGGATCCTTTAGGTCAGAAAGTCTCGTCTGAAACGGAGTTTGGAACATCCGTGCGTCACAACGGGTAAATGAATGTTGGGTTTCTATCTAATAGCATAGACAGTGAGACAGACCTGCCCAGCAGCTCCAACTTGGTTACATAAGACGACACGTCGCCCATTTCTTTACTTGAGAAATACTGCACCTTCGTTAGATGTAATAATTTTGCAACTAAAACATCCTTGGCAAAAACAGATTTCTTAAATTGTCTTAGATTCATTCTGGGGGGTTTTGAGTGAAATAGGCTTCTGCATCTACAGTGGCTCAAGGGTGACAAACATCATTAACCAAACGCAGAATCGGTCAGGAAAACTATTTTCTAATGAACAACAGAAAAACACACGTGCCAATCGGTTGTTCAGTAGTTTAACAACTTGAACTGCCCTGGAGGCCCAGGAGCATCAAGGTGCAGAGAGCTCTGCAATTACATCTGCTAAACATGTATATGCAACCAACATGTTTAATTTGATAATTTCATACACTGTTGCAAAAAAACAAAGCAGATTCCCCTAATTCTGTAGTTAACCATCCCTGTGACCAGGTCTGGTGACTCGTATGTCACTCATTTAACAGTGAAGTAAGGTATGGAGGAAGTTTTCACAAGAGGGCTTTCTAAACAAAAACATTGAATCAAGTCACATCTAATTTAATTTGTCACATGTACCGAATACAACAAATGTAGACTACCAGCCAATGCACAGAAAAATCTGCAATATTTATATTTACCATGTCCTTGTTCAGCCACTATTGAAGTACATTTTGAAGCTAGAAAAGATCTAAGCTGAGTGTTGATTGAAGATTCTAAAATGTTCGCTAGACAGTTTAGAGATCAGGAGATCATTACTCAGGGGTCATCACATGGGCAGCCTTCCAGAAACCTGAGTGACAAGACGGTTTAGAGATCAGGAGATCATTACTCAGGGGTCATCACATGGGCAGCCTTCCAGAAACATGAGTGACAAGACGGTTTAGAGATCATTACTCAGGGGTCATCCCCTTGGTAGAGAGGGAGCACATGGGCAGCCTTCCAGAAACATGATTGGATTTAAATCAGTGTATTTTAGTATTTTCAAATACATGCCAGTACTTTCCAAGTGTATTTCCAAGTACATTCCAATATTCAACTACTTGTTCAATTTGTTCATTTGGAAATGTATATGAAAGTAATTGAGATATTTGAAATAGTATTTGAACCCAGGTCTGTTGTGTGCAGGGTAAACACTGTTTGATGGAGGCTGACGTGAGCTGTGTTAAAGACCTTTTGAGGAGAGAGATCTACCCAATCATCATCCACATCAAGATCTGTGACAAGAACATCAGGAAGCTAAGGTACTCTGACCTCTAACCCCTTGCATCTGTCTCCTACAGGAAGCTGTCCTTGCGTGTGGACAGTGAGGAAGAGTTTGTCAGAGTGTGTCGGAGCAGAGAGAGAGAGCTGGAGAGTGTTCCTAACCCCTCACCCCTGTCTCCAACAGGAAGCTGCCCCTTCGTGTGGACAGTGAGGAGGAGTTTGTCAGAGTGTGTCGGAGCAGAGAGAAAGAGCTGGAGAGTGTTCCGTGTCTCTATGCGTGTCTGGAGCCTGAGGAATGGGCTGGGCCTGATGACCTCATCAGAGTGGTGAAAGACAGAATCCAGGAGGAACAGAGGAAGACTGTCTGGGTGGAACAAGACCTGCTGTAACACCCACAGATTAATGCATACACACACACACACACACACGGTGGGCAAGATGGCAACGCTGGGTTAGATGCCACAAAATAGTTGGGAGTCCCCAGTAGGGGCTGCGCACAATTGGCCCAGCGTCGTCCTGGTTTGGCTGGGGTACGCCGTCATTGTAAATAGCAATTTGTTCTTAACTGACATGCCCAGTTAAGTAAAGGTTAAATAAAATACACAATTGTTGAGAGGTAAACCGGTAGTCAGCATTTCATTATTATGTCACATTGGGTGAACCTGTAGTCAGCATTTCATTATTATGTCACATTGGGTGAACCTGTAGTCAGCATTCCATTATTATGTCACATTGGGTGAACCTGTAGTCAGCATTCCACATTAACCTTATTCCATTATTATGTCACATTGGGTGAACCTGTAGTCAGCATTCCATTATTATGTCACATTGGGTGAACCTGTAGTCAGCATTCCATTATTATGTCACATTGGGTGAACCTGTAGTCAGCATTCCATTATTATGTCACATTGGGTGAACCTGTAGTCAGCATTCCATTATTATGTCAGATTGGGCGAACCTGTAGTCAGCATTCCATTATTATGTCACATTGGGTGAACCTGTAGTCAGCATTTCATTATTATGTCACATTGGGTGAACCTGTAGTCAGCGCTCAGGTCTGTTCAACGCTGATCCGACCAATCTGATTCCACGCTTCAAGATTGCTTCGATCACGTGGACTGGGATATGTTCCGGATAGCCTCAGACAATAACATTGATGTATACGCTGACTCGGTGAGCGGGTTTATTAGCAAGTGCATCGGTGATGTGGTACCCACGGTGAATATTAAAACCTTCCCCAACCAGAAACTTTGGAGTATTCGAGTAAAACTGAAAGCATGCGAACCAGTGCTTTTAATCATGGCAAGGCGACTGGAAACATGACCGAATACAAACAGTGTAGCTATTCCCTCTGTAAGATATTTAAACAAGCTAAGCTTCAGTATAGAGACAAAGTAGAGTCGCAATTCAATGGCTCAGACACGAGACGTATGTGGCAGGGTCTACAAAAAGAAAACCAGCCCCGTCGTGGACACCGATGTCTTGCTCCCAGACCAACTAAACAACTTCTTTGCTCGGTTTGAGGACAATACATTGCCACTGACATGGCCTGCTACCAAAACCTGCGGGCTCTCCTTCACAGCAGCCAACGTGAGTAAAACATTTAAACGTGTTAACCCTCGCAAGGCTGCCGGCCCAGATGGCATCCCTAGTCGCATCCTCAGAGCATGCACAGAACAGCTGGCTGGTGTTTACGGACATATTCAATCAATCCCTATCCCAGTCTGCTGCTCCCACATGCTCGAAGAGGGCCACTCTTGTTCCTGGTCCCGTAGCACTCACTTCCGTCATCATGAAGTGCTTTGAGAGACTCGTCAAGGACCATATCACCTCCACCCTACCTGACACCCTAGACCCACTCCAATTTACTTACCGCCCCAATAGGTCCACAGACGATGCAATCACACTGCACACTGCCCTAACCCATCTGGACAAGAGGAATACCTATGTAAGAATGCTGTTCATCGATTACAGCTCAGCATTCAACACCATAGTACCATCCAAACTTGTCATTAAGCTCGCTGACTGCGTGACCATGCACACCTCCAACTCAATCATCAAGTTTGCAGACAACACTACAGTGGTAGGCTTGATTACCAACAACAACGAGACGGCCTACAGGAAGGAGATGAGGGCCCTCGGAGTGTGGTGTCAGGAAAACAACCTCACACTCAATGTCAACATAACAAAGGAGATGATCGTGGACTTCAGGAAACAGCAGAGGGAGCACCCCCCTATCCACATCGACGGGACAGTAGTGGAGAAGGTGGAAAGTTTGTGTGGTCCACCCACACAGACAACGTGGTGAAAAAGGCGCAACAGCACCTCTTCAACCTCAGAAGGCTGAAGAAATTTGGCTTGTCACCAAAAACACTCAAACTTCTTCAGATGCACAATCGAGAGCATCCTGTCGGGCTGTATCACCGCCTGGTATGGCAACTGCTCCGACCACAACCGTAAGGCTCTCCAGAGGGTAGTGAGGTATGCACAACGCATCACCGGGGGCAAACTACCTGCCCTCCAGGATACCTACACCACCCGATGTCACAGGAAGGCAAAAAGATCATCAAGGACAACAACCACCTGAGCCACTGCCTGTTCACCCTGCTACCATCCAGAAGGTGAGGTCAGTACAGGTGCATCAAAGCTGGGACAGAGAGACTGAAAAACAGTTTCTATCTCAAGGCCATCAGACTGTTAAAACTTCTTAGGGATCAAATCCCGTTAGCGGGATCAATTTGACAACATCCGGTGAAATGACAGAGCGCAAAATTCAAATAAAATTATTAGAAATATTTAACTTTCATACAATCACAAATCAATACACCAAATTAAAGCTTAACTTCTTGTTAATCTAGAGTCAGATTTCAAAAAGGCTTTACGGCGAAAGCAAACCATGCTATTATCTGAGGACAGCACCCCATCATACAAGCACATGACAATCATATTTCAACCCGCCAGGCACGACACATAATTCATGCCTTACCTTAGAAGATCTTCTTCTGTTGGCACTCCAATATGTCCCATAAACATCACAAATGGTCCTTTGGTTCGATTAATTCCATCATTATATTCCCAAAATGTCCATTTATTTGGCGCGTTTGATTCAGAAAAACACTGGTTCCAACTCGCCCAACATGACTACAAAGTATCTAATAAATTACCTGTAATCTTGGTCCAAACATTTCAAACAACTTTCCTAATCCAACTCAGGTATTTTAAAACATATATAAATCGATCAAATTTAAGATGGAATAAACTGTGTTGAATACAAGACAAAAACAAAGTGGAACGAGCTTCAGGTCGCGCACCCCAAACAAAACAGTCCAATAGGCTTGACTCCCAGAAAGGAAAGGGCTACTTCTTCACTACTCAAAGGAAAAACATCAACCAATTTCTAAAGACTGTTGACATCTAGTGGAAGCGATAGGAACTGCAAGCATATTTCTATTAAAACGGGCATGCCATAGAAACCGAATGGAAAACAGATTGACCTAAAAAAAAAAAAAAAAAAAAAACCCTGGATGGATTGTGCTCGGATTGTGCCACATCAGTTCTGTTATACTCACAGACATTATTCAAACAGTTTTAGAAACTTCAGAGTGTTTTCTAACAAAATCTACTAATAATATGCATATCCTAGCTTCTGGGCCTGAGTAGCAGGTAGTTTACTTTGGCCACGCTTTTCATCCGGATGTGAAAATACCGCCCCTAGCCCAAAGAAGTTAAACAGCCATCCCTGACATTGAGTGGCTGCTGACGACATACAGACTCAATCTCTAGTGACTTTAATAATCAATAATTGGATGTAATAAATGTAATCACTAGTCACTTAAACAATGCCACTTTATATAATGTTTACATACCCTACATTACTCATCTCATATGTAAATACTGTACTCTATACCATCTACTGCATCTTGCCTACGACGTTCGGCTATCGCTCATCCATATATTGACATGTACATATACATTGCTTTACAGTTGTGTGTATAATGTAGTTGTTGTGAAATTGTTAGATTACTTCTTAGATATTACTGCACGGTCGGAACTAGAAGCACTCGCATTAACATCTGCTAACCATGTGTATGTGACCAATAACGTCTGATTTGAAGCCATGTGACTGTGACCAATAAAATTTGAAGCTTTTAATTATGTTGCATTGTTGATTGGTGAGCCTGTAGTAAGCACAGTGGGCTCCAAAATGACTCCTGACTGGCAATGTACAAACAATGCTTAAACAAATATAAACAATATCATTATAGAGATGTTTGATGTCAAAAAGAGATGCATACAAGGAGAGGAACCTCATTCCCACGGTGAAATATGGAGGGGGGTCAGTGATGTTTTGGGGCTCTTTTAATTCCAGAGATCCAGTGGCATTGGTTAAGATTGATGGCATAATGAATTCCACCAAGTATCGGGCAATTTTGGCTGACAATCTGGTTACCTCTGCCAGAAGACTTGTCACCAAAAGCACTCACAAACTTCTACAGATGCACAATCGAGAGCATGCTGTCGGGCTGTATCACCACCTGGTACGGCAACTGCTCCGCCCACAACCGTAAGGCTCTCCAGAGGGTAGTGAGGTCTGCACAACGCATCACCGGGGGCAAACTACCTGCCCTCCAGGACACTTACACCACCCGATGTCACAGGAAGGCCATAAAGATCATCAAGGACAACAACCACCCAAGCCACTTCCTGTTCACCCCGCTATCATCCAGAAGGCGAGGTCAGTACAGGTGCATCAAAGCTGGGACCGAGAGACTGAAAAACAGCTTCTATCTCAAGGCCATCAGACTGTTAAACAGCCACCACTAACATTGAGTGGCTGCTGCCAACACACTGACTCAACTCCAGCCACTTTAATAATGGGAATTGATGTACAATATATCACTAGCCACTTTAAACAATGCTACTTAATATAATGTTTACACCCCTACATTATTCATCTCATATATATACGTACAGTATATACTGTACTCTATATCATCTACTGCATCTTTGTAATACATGTCTCACTAGCCACTTTAAACTATGCCACTTTGTTTACATACCCTACATTACTCATCTCATATGTATATACTGTACTCGATACCATCTACTGCATCTTGCCTATGCCGATCTGTGCCATCACTCATTCATATATCTTTATGTACATATTCTTTATCCCTTTACACTTATGTGTATAAGGTGTATAAGGTAATAGTTTTGCAATTGTTTGGTTAGATTACTCGTTGGTTATTACTGCATTGTCGGAACTAGAAGCACAAGTATTTTGCTACACTCGCATTAACATCTGCTAACCATGTATGTGACAAATACATTTGATTTGACTTGGCCATAGGTAGACTTTCCAACAAGACAATGACACAAAACATACCTCAAGATCCACACAGAAATGGTTCTGTGACAACAAAATCAATGTTCTGCCATGGCCATCTCAGTCGCCGGACTTATCCAATCGCAAACCTGCGGGCTGAGTTGAAGAGGGCAGTTGATAAGCGTAAACCCAAGAATGTGAAGGATCTTGAAAGGATCTGTATAGAGGAATGGTCCAAAATCCCTCCAGATGTGTTCCTTAACCTGGTCAAACATTACAGGAAAAGACTCCATGCTGTTATCCTTGGTTGCACTAAGTACTAAATGAGGAGTGCCAATCATTATGAAACCTTGATTTTGGTTAAATGTATTTTTGTATAATTTAATTGTATGATTTTGCATGGTTCCATTGAAACATTAATAAAGTACAGTATTTCTCACGTTGGTATTTTGAGTTTCTCTCTATAATGATTTTTTAAGTATTGTTTGTGCATTACCAGTCAGGGGTGCCAGTAATTTGAGCCCAGTGTTTTATTGTACAGCGTACCATGCGTGTCCTGTGCATATGACAAATACTCTTGACTTGACACACACACACACACACACGGTTGTGACCAGTTATAGAATAAGGCCAAACCCAGGAGGTTCTGATTAAAGACATGTACCCTACTCACAGTGGTGGACTCGATTCTATTCTACTCGAATCTATTCTGTTCTCTTTTGTTGTACTCTATTCTGTTCTATTCGGTTCTACTCTATTCTGCTTTGTTCTATTCTATTCGTTCTACTCTATTCCGTTCCATTCTGTTCTATTCTGTTTTGTTCTATTCTATTTGTTCTACTCTATTCTGTTCCATTCTATTCTGCTTTATTCTACTCTATTCTGCTTCTTTTCTATTCGTTCTACTCTATTCTGTTCTATTCTGCTTTGTTCTATTCTATTCTACTCTATTTGGTTCTATTCTCTTCGTTCTACTCTTCTGTTCTACTCTCTTCTGCTTTGTTACATTCTATTATATTCTGTTCTACTCTATTCTACTTTGTTCTATTCTACTCGTTTATATTATATTCTTTATATGCAATTCTGTTCTGTTCTGTTCTATTCTATTCTTCTTTGTTCTATTCTACTTATTTACTGTAAAATAGCATTGTATTTGGTCAAAAATTTACTAAGGGTTGGTAACAGGCTGATTGGTCGGGTATTTGAGCCAGTAAAGGGGGCTTTACTATTCTTGGGTAGCGGAATTACTTTTGCTTCCTCCAGGCCTGAGGGAACGCACTTTCCTGTTGCCTTAAATTAGGGTTGAATAGCGGGAACAGGTGCAAAATCAGGATCCCTATAAATCAGCTGGGCTAGACAATCTGGACCCTCTCTTTCTAAAATTATCTGCAGAAATTGTTGCAACCCCTATTACTAGCCTGTTAAACCTCTCGTATCGTCTGAGATCCCTAAAGACTGGATAGCTGCCGCGGTCATCCCCCTCGTCAAAGGGGGAGACACTCTAGACCCAAACAGTTATAGATCTATATCTATCCTCCCCTGCCTTTCTAAGGTCTTCGAAAGCAAAGTTAACAGACAGATCACCGATCATTTCGAATCCCACCATACCTTCTCCGCTATGCAATCTGGTTTCCGAGCTGGTCATGGGTGCACCGTAGCCACGCTCAAGGTCAAAAACGATATCATAACCAGCATCGATAAGACAGTACTGTGCAGCCGTCGTCATCGACTCAGTCAATCACTGCATTCTTATTGGCAGACTCAACAGCCTTAGTTTCTCAAGTGACTGCTTCTCTGATAGAGTTCAGTTTGTCAAATCAGAAGACCTGTTGTCCGGACCTCTGGCAGTCTCTATGGGGGTGCCACAGGGTTCAATTCTCGTGCCGACTCTCTTCTCTGTATACATCAATGATGTCGCTCTTGCTGCGGGTGATTCTCTGATCCACCTCTACGCAGACGACACCATTCTGTATACATCTGGCCCTTCTTTGGACACTGTGTTAACAAACCTCCAAACTAGTTTCAATGCCATACAACACTCCATCCATGGCCACCAACTGCTTTTAAAAGCTAGTAAAACTAAATGCATGCTCTTCAACCGATTGTTGCCCACACCCCCGCCCGACTAGCATCACTACTCTGGACGGTTCTGACTTAGAATACGTGGACAACTACAAATGTCTAGGTGTCTGGTTAGACTGTAATGAAGCATCTCCAATCCAAAATTAAATGTAGAATCAGCTTCCTATTTCGCAACAAAGCCTCCTTCACTCATGCTGCCAAACATACCCTCGTAAAACTGACTATCCTACCGATCCTTGACTTCGACGATGTGTAATTTACAAAACAGTCTCCAAGACTCTACTCAGCAAACTGGATGTAGTCTATCACAGTGCCATCCGTTTTGTCACCAAAGTCCCATATACTACCCACAACTGCGATCTGTATGCTCTCGTTGGCTGGCCCTCACTACATATTCATCGCCAATCACACTGGCTCCAGGTCATCTACAAGTCTTTGCTAGGTAAAGCCCCGCCTTATCTTAGCTCACTTGCCACCATAGCAACACCCACCCATAGCACGCGCTCCAGCAGGTATATTTCACATTCAATACTCTGAGGGTTGACCATAATATTCCCTATACCCACCTTTTTAGATACTTGCAGCTTTGGCAAAAAACATTTCCCTTCGTTTCCACTCGAGCATACTAAGTGACCAGTCGAGAGGTGCTTATATCTTAACCCTTATCACAATCTCCAGATTATACGACATAATACAGGACATTAATCTGTCATCCTTTGCAAATACACTGCTCAAAAAAAAAAGGGAACACTAAAATAACACATCTTAGATCTGAATGACATATTTTTATTAAATACTTTTTTCTTTACATAGTTGAATGTTCTGACAACAAAATCACACAAAAATGATCAATGGAAATCAAATTTATCAACCAATGGAGGTCTGGATTTGGAGTCACACTAAACATTAAAAGTGGAAAACCACACTACAGGCTGATCCAACTTTCAAAATGATGCTCAGTAGTGTGTGTGGCCTCCACGTGCCTGTATGACCTCCCTACAACGCCTGGGCATGCTCCTGATGAGGTGGCGGATGGTCTCCTGAGGGATCTCCTCCCAGACCTGACTAAAGCATCCGCCAACTCCTGGACAGTCTGTGGTGCAACGTGGCATTGGTGGATGGAGCGAGACATGATGTCCCAGATGTGCTCAATTGGATTCAGGTCTGGGGAACGGGCGGGCCAGTCCATAGCATCAATGCCTTCCTCTTGCAGGAACTGCTGACACACTCCAGCCACATGAGGTCTAGAATTGTCTTGCATTAGGAGGAACCCAGGGCCAACCGCACCAGCATATGTTCTCACAAGGGGTCTGAGGATCTCATCTCGGTACCTAATGGCAGTCAGGCTACCTCTGGCGAGCACAGAGGGCTGTGCGGCCCCCCAAAGAAATGCCACCCCACACCATGACTGACCCACCGCCAAACCGGTCATGCTGGAGGATGTTGCAGGCAGCAGAACGTTCTCCACAGCGTTTCCAGACTCTGTCACGTCTGTCACATGTGCTCAGTGTGAACCTGCTTTCATCTGTGAAGAGCACAGGGCGCCAGTGGCGAATTTGCCAATCTTGGTGTTCTCTGGCAAATGCCAAAGTCCTGCACGGTGTTGGGCTGTAAGCACAACCCCCACATGTGGACGTCGGGCCCTCATACCACCCTCATGGAGTCTGTTTCTGACCGTTTGAGCAGACACATGCACATTTGTGGCCTGCTGGAGGTCATTTTGCCGGGCTCTGGCAGTGCTCCTCCTGCTCCTCCTTGCACAAAGGCGGAGGTAGCGGTCCTGGTGCTGGGTTGTGGCCCTCCTACGGCCTCCTCCACGTCTCCTGATGTACTGGCCTGTCTCCTGGTAGCGCCTCCATGCTCTGGACTACGCTGACAGACACAGCAAACCTTCTTGCCACAGCTCGCATTGATGTGCCATCCTGGATGAGCTGTACTACCTGAGCCACTTGTGTGGGTTGTAGACTGTCTCATGCTACCACTAGAGTGAAAGCACCGCCAGCATTCAAAAGTGATCAAAACATCAGCCAGGAAGCATAGGAACTGAGAAGTGGTCTGTGGTCCCCACCTGCAGAACCTATAATTTCCACCTGTTGTCTATTCCATTTGCACAACAGCATGTGAAATGTATTGTCAATCAGTGTTGCTTCCTAAGTGGACAGTTTGATTTCACAGAAGTGTGATTGACTTGGAGTTACATTGTGTTGTTTAAGTGTTCCCTTTATGTTTTTGAGCAGTGTACAAAATCTGCATGGGAGCAAGACATAGGTGGCGAGCTACCCGATGATATTTGGCAAAAAAGTACTGAGCGTATCCACACATCATCGTTTTACATAAGGCATGGGCTCATTCAGCTTAAGGTTTTGCACTGTCTCCATTACTCAAATGACAGATTGGCAAAAATATACCCAAGTGTTGACCCAAAGTGTTTGATGTGTCACCAGTCCAGCAACTGTGGGACACATGTTTTGGTCATGCCAATCTTTGAGTGGCCTCTGGGACCCCATTTTCGAGGCATTCTCACATATGCGTAATACAACTGTTAGCCCCCAACCCGGTCACTGCCATTTTTGGGGTACTTCCCCTAGACCAAAATGTTACCTCGCTGCTAGCTCACCGCCTCGACCTCTTTCACTGGAAGTCTGCAAACCACCCTCCTTTATGTAGTGGGTTAAGGAGGTGAGGTCATCTCTGCTTCTGGAGAAGGTACACTGTGCATAGGTCAGGACAGAAGTTAGACTAAACCTGGTCTCCATTAATACAATATGTGGAGAGCCTGTATTTTGCTTAGTGGAACTTGTATATTTTGGTAAGCAGTCATGTCTGTTCTAGTGGGCAATTATGTTAAGAACTTTCTTTCCCATTGTTTTTGTTTCATTACTTTTTGTTTGTTTGCTTCTTGTACTTCCGGCGCCGACAGAGATGGCCGCCTCGCTTAGCGTTCCTAGGAAACTATGCAGTTTTTTGTTTTTTTACGTGTTAATACTTACATTGGTACCCCAGGTCATCTTAGGTTTCATTACATACAGTCGAGAAGAACTACTGAATATAAGAGCAGCGTCAACTCACCATCAGTACGACCAAGAATATGACTTACGCAAAGCGGATCCTGTGTTTCGCGAAGCAGATCCTTTCACCCAGGACAACGGAATGGATCCCAGCCGGCGACTCCAAAAAAACGACTTCGTAAAAGAGGGAAACGAAGCGGTCTTCTGGTCAGACTCCGGAGACGGGCACATCGCGCACCACTCCCTAGCATATTTCTCGCCAATGTCCAGTCTCTTGACAACAAGGTTTATGAAATCCGAGCAGGGGTAGCATTCCAGAGGGACATCAGGGACTGTAATGTTCTTTGCTTCACGGAAACATGGCTCACTCGAGAGACGCTATCGGAGTCGGTGCAGCCAGCTGGTTTCTCCACGCATCGCACCGACAGAAACAAACATCTTTCTGGTAAGAAGAGGGGCAGGGACGTATGCTTTATGGTTAACGAGACATGGTGTGACCACAACAACATACAGGAACTCAAGTCCTTCTCTTCACCTGATTTAGAATTCCTCTCAATCAAATGTCGACCGCATTATCTACCAAGGGAATTCTCTTTGATTATAATCACAGCCGTATATATTCCCCCCCAAGCAGACACATCGATGGCTCTGAACGAACTTTATTTGACTCTTTGCAAACTGGAATCCACATATCCTGAGTCTGCATTCATTGTAGCTGGGGATTTTAACAAGGCTAATCTGAAAACAAGACTGCTTAAATTGTATCAGCATATCGATTGCGCAACCAGGGCTGGTAAAACCTTGGATCATTGTTATTCCAACTTCCGCGATGCATATAAGGCCCTCCCCCGCCCTCCTTTCGGAAAAGCTGACCACGACTCCATTTTGTTGCTCCCTGCCTACAGACAGAAGCTAAAACAAGAAGCTCCCACGCTGAGGTCTGTTCAACTCTGGTCCGACCAATCTGATTCCACGCTCCAAGACTGCTTCCATCACGTGGACTGGGTTATGCTTCGTATTGCGTCAAACAGCAACATTGACGAATACGCTGATTCGGTGTGCGAGTTCATTAGAACGTGCGTTGAAGATGTCGTTCCCATAGCAACGATTAAAACATTCCCAAACCAGAAACCGTGGATTGATGGCAGCATTCGCGTGAAACTGAAAGCGCAAACCACTGCTTTTAATCAGGGCAAGGTGACCAGAAACATGACCGAATACAAACAGTGTAGCTATTCCCTCCGCAAGGCAATCAAACAAGCTAAGCGTCAGTATAGAGACAAAGTAGAATCGCAATTCAACGGCTCAGACACAAGATCAATCACGGATTACAAAAAGAAAACCAGCACGTCACGGACCAGGATGTCTTGCTCCCAGGCAGACTAAATAACTTTTTGCCCGCTTTGAGGACAATACAGTGCCACTGACACGGCCCGCTACCAAAACATGCGGACTCTCCTTCACTGCAGACGAGGTGAGTAAAACATTTAAACGTGTTAAACCTCGCAGGGCTGCAGACCCAGACGGCATCCCCAGCCGCGCCCTCAGAGCATGCGCAGACCAGCTGGCTGGTATATATTTACGGACATATTCAATCAATCCCTATCCCAGTCTGCTGTTCCCACATGCTTCAAGAGGGCCACCATTGTTCCTGTTCCCAAGAAAGCTAAGGTAACTGAGCTAAACAACTACCGCCCCGTAGCACTCACTTCCGTCATCATGAAGTGCTTTGAGAGACTAGTCAAGGACCATATCACCTCCACCCTACCTGACACCCTAGACCCACTCCAATTTGCTTACCGCCCAAATAGGTCCACAGACGATGCAATCTCAACCACACTGCACACTGCCCTAACCCATCTAGACAAGAGGAATACCTATGTGAGAATGCTGTTCATCGACTACAGCTCAGCATTTAACACCATAGTACCCTCCAAACTCGTCATCAAGCTCGCGACCCTGGATCTCGACCCCGCCCTGTGCAACTGGGTACTGGACTTCCTGACGGGCCGCCCCAGGTGGTGAGGGTAGGTAACAACATCTCCACCCCGCTGATCCTCAACACTGGGGCCCCACAAGGGTGCGTTCTGAGCCCTCTCCTGTACTCCCTGTTCACCCACGACTGCGTGGCCACGCACGCCTCCAACTCAATCATCAAGTTTGCAGACGACACAACTGTGGTATGCTTGATTACCAACAACGACGAGACGGCCTACAGGGAGGAGGTGAGGGCCCTCGGAGTGTGGTGTCAGGAAAATAACCTCACACTCAACGTCAACAAAACTAAGGAGATGATTGTGGACTTCAGGAAACAGCAGAGGGAACACCCCCCTATCCACATCGATGGAACAGTAGTGGAAAGGGTAGTAAGTTTTAAGTTCCTCGGTGTACACATCACAGACAAACTAAATTGGTCCACTCACACAGACAGCATCGTGAAGAAGGCGCGGCAACGCCTCTTCAACCTCAGGAGGCTGAAGAAATTTGGCTTGTCACCAAAAGCACTCAAACTTCTACAGATCCACAATCGAGAGCATCCTGTCGGGCTGTATCACCGCCTGGTACGGCAACTGCTCCGCCCACAACCGTAAGGCTCTCCAGAGGGTAGTGAGGTCTGCACAACGCATCACCGGGGGCAAACTACCTGCCCTCCAGGACACCTACACCACCCGATGTCACAGGAAGGCCATAAAGATCATCAAGGACAACAACCACCCGAGCCACTTCCTGTTCACCCCGCTATCATCCAGAAGGCGAGGTCAGTACAGGTGCATCAAAGCTGGGACCGAGAGACTGAAAAACAGCTTCTATCTCAAGGCCATCAGACTGTTAAACAGCCACCACTAACATTGAGTGGCTGCTGCCAACACACTGACACTGACTCAACTCCAGCCACTTTAATAATGGGAACTTTAAACAATGCTACTTAATATAATGTTTACACCCCTACATTACTCATCTCATATGTATACGTACAGTATATACTGTACTCTATCATCTACTGCATCTTTAGGTAATACATGTATCACTAGCCACTTTAAACTATGCCACTTTGTTTACATACTCATCTCATATGTATATACTGTACTCGAAGCACAAGCATTTCGCTACACTCGCATTAACATCTGCTAACCATGTGTATGTGACAAATTAAATTTGTTTTGATCAAACTTTTATAGATGCCTTGGTGGGTGGGTGGTTTGGAGAGAGGGAGTGGAGGGTTGGAGAGAGGGGATGGATGGGAGAATGAGTGGCTGGTGTTGTACTGTTTTTGTTGTTATATCTGAAAATCTGTATATAAAGTTAATTAAAAAAATACATAAGAACAGAGTAACAGCAGCATATGATGAGGGTAAAAGTGTGTGTATGTTTGTGTGTGTTGGATTAAGGGATGGACCCAATCATCACCAGTCTAACACCAAAGGATCCATATGTGGCAACTGGCCTTAACAAGTCAGGGTTAGGGGTCAGGGTGATAACTCAGCAGCAGACTTGGTTCATGCCTTAGTTTATATTTCTCACATGATATCCTGATGAAATATACATCATTCTGAAATCCAATAAAACTAGAATACTGAAATCAAGACATGGACCCACATCAGAATAATGTTAGTCATTCTGTATAGGAGAAACATGAAGATTCTGCTCTGAGGGATTCTAGAACAACATGATGATTCTGCTCTGAGGGATTCTAGAACAACATGATTATTCTGCTCTAAGGGATTCTAGAACAATTGTGTTGATGTACAATCCTGTTGATGTACTGTCAGATGGAAACACTCTAACCCAACATGTAGATTCTACTCTGTGAATGACGAGGTTTGTGGCACAGATCATTATCATGAAATAACAGACAACAGACAACAGTTCACAGTAAACACAGACTATCATTGTGCACATCCCTATACAACCCTATTACATAGCATTAGCAAGGTACATAAAACACTGACACCATCCCTTTAAGCCCGACAGACAGGTCATCCCTTTAAGACCTCAAACATACAGATGTTCTGTATATTTGAAAAATGAGTTAAAAAAAGTATTATTTACAAAAATACTTTGTGTAAACTTTTCATTTTCATTCCAACCAAAGGCCCAAACCCTCTAACCCCGTCTAACCCTCTGTCTAACTCCAACCCTCTAACGCCCTGTCTAACTCGAACCATCTAACCCCATCTAACTCTAACCCTAACCTCCTGTCTAACCCTGCCCCCTATCTAACCCTAACCTCCTGTGTAACCTTGCCCCCTGTCTAACCCTAACTCTCTAACCCCCTGTCTAACCCTAACCCCCTGTCTAAAGCTGCCCCTGTCTAACCCCAACCTCCTGTCTAACCCTGCCCCCTGTCTAACCCTCTAACCTCCTGTCTAACCCTGCCCCCTGTCTAACCCTCTAACCTCCTGTCTAACCCTGCCCCCCTGTCTAAGCCTAACCTCCTGTCTAACCCTAACCTCCTGTCTAACCCTAACCTCCTGTCTAACCCTAACCTCCTGTCTAACCCTAACCTCCTGTCTAACCCTGTCTTCCTCTTTTTAACCGGTAACATGTTGTAACATGTTTCCCCATGCTTCCAGTAGTAGCACGCCCATTGGGTTTGTTTCAGAAAATCATTCCCTTCAACATAACCCTACAACTCCTCAGGTCCTGATGGCTTCCTTATACAAGGGTGATAATGTTGGCATCGGTCACTGTGAAACAAGGCATTTCCTTTCCACATTAAAACATAAAACACAAAAAAATCCCTTTCATGCTTAACTTTACCGCTGGAAAATAAGTGAACATTAAAAACAACTAGAAAACAACAAATTCCCAAACAGTCCAACTCCTCATAGGATGATCAGTAGTGACCAGGGTTCCATGATGACATGACAGACACCGGGGTTCCATGATGACATGACAGACACCGGGGTTCCATGATGACATGACAGACACAGGGGTTCCATGATGACATGAGAGACACCAGGGACCATGCTGGTAATTTATGAACATTTTGACTATGTTCTGTTATAATCTCCACCCGGCACAGCCAGAAGAGGACTAGCCACCCCACATATGCGCTCTCTAATTCTCTTTCTTTCTCTCTCCCTCTCAAAGGACCTGAGCCCTAGGACCATGCCCCAGGACTACCTGACATGATGACTCCTTGCTGTCCCCAGTCCACCTGACCGTGCTGCTGCTCCAGTTTCAACTGTTCTGCCTTATTATTATACGACCATGCTGGTCATTTATGAACATTTGAACATCTTGGCCATGTTCTGTTATAATCTCCACCCGGCACAGCCAGAAGAGGACTGGCCACCCCACATAGCCTGGTTCCTCTCTAGGTTTTGGCCTTTCTAGGGAATTTTTCCTAGCCACCGTGCTTCTACACCTGCATTGCTTGCTGTTTGGGGTTTTAGGCTGGGTTTCTGTACAGCACCCTGAGATATCAGCTGATGTACGAAGGGCTATATAAATAAATTTGATGATGACATGACAGACACCGGGGTCCCATGATGACATGACAGACACCGGGGTCCCATGATGACATGACAGACACCGGGGTCCCATGATGACATGACAGACACCGGGGTCCCATGATGACATGACAGACACCGGGGTCCCATGATGACATGACAGACACCGGGGTCCCATGATGATATGACAGACACCAAGGTTCCATGATGACATGACAGACACCAGGGTTCCATGATGACATGACAGACACCAGGGTTCCATGATGACATGACAGACACCGGGGTTCCATGATGACATGACAGACACCAAGGTTCCATGATGACATGACAGACACCAAGGTTCCATGATGACATGACAGACACCAGGGTTCCATGATGACATGACAGACACCAGGGTTCCATGATGACATGACAGACACCAGGGTTCCATGATGACATGACAGACACCAGGGTTCCATGATGACATGACAGACACCGGGGTTCCATGATGACATGACAGACACCAAGGTTCCATGATGACATGACAGACACCAAGGTTCCATGATGACATGACAGACACCAAGGTTCCATGATGACATGACAGACACCAGGGTTCCATGATGACATGACAGACACCAAGGTTCCATGATGACATGACAGACACCAGGGTTCCATGATGACATGACAGACACCAAGGTTCCATGATGACATGACAGACACCAGGGTTCCATGATGACATGACAGACACCAAGGTTCCATGATGACATGACAGACACCAAGGTTCCATGATGACATGACAGACACCGGGGTCCCATGATGACATGACAGACACCAGGGTTCCATGATGACATGACAGACACCAGGGTTCCATGATGACATGACAGACACCGGGGTTCCATGATGACATGACAGACACCAAGGTTCCATGATGACATGACAGACACCAGGGTTCCATGATGACATGACAGACACCAGGGTTCCATGATGACATGACAGACACCAAGGTTCCATGATGACATGACAGACACCAGGTTTCCATGATGATATGACAGACACCAGGGTTCCATGATGACATCAAAGCCACCAGGGTTCCAGCAGTCAGGAGTCCAAGTCTTCTCCAAAGGAAGTTGAACCTAACTCTAACTTTCCTCTGTTCTCCTGCTGAGTCCAGAACAAGAGCAGAAGATGCAGCACTCTGGTCTGGCTGGTCTTAGAAAAGAATGTACAACCTGGAACCATAAAGGATTCTTCGATTTTCCCCATAGGAGAACCCACTGACAATAGCTATTTTTGGTTCCAAGTAGAACGGTTTAATTAATTCAAGGTTCTACGTGGAACAGTTTCATCACTAAAAAGGTTCTAAGTAGAACCTGTTTCACCACCAAAAAGTTATACCTGGGACCAAAAGGGTTCTCCTATGGGGACAAGAAAAGAGCCCTTTTAGAAAAGCCATTTTTTCTGAGTGTAGTTGTAGTCAGTCAGTCTAGCAGGGAGTCTGGTCTGGAGTAGCCAAACAGTCTGAAGTCTGGTTCATACAGCCTGTAGAGACCCCTCCTGGCCACTAGGGGCACCCTGTTGAACCAGTCCTCCTGCCAGCTGCTGGCCGTGTGGTTCCTGTGAGAGGGGGGGAAGTCAACCACGTTGTCCACCTTCAAAACCCTCAGCAGCTGTTCAGCATCCTCCTCAACCGTCTCCAGCTGACCCACAAAGTCATACTGGAAGAGAGGGGGAGAGAGAGAGAGAAAGTTAACCCAAACAAATTGACTAGCACGCACCAGCATCAGTCTGTTTTCTTCTTTGTTAACAGTATCCCTTTCCGTCTCATAGTGAGAGAATGAACAGCAAACCTAGTTTCAAGAAACAGATAACGCAACGGCTCTCCCCTATTGGACCTAGATAGTGTGTGTGTGTGTATGTATCGATATGTAGGCTGTGTGTGCCATTTTTAAATGTATGTAGTTCTGTCCTTGAGCTGTTCTTGTCTATCAACGTTCTGTATCATATTCTGTGTTCTGTGCTGTGTGTTCTGTGCTGTGTGTTCTGTGCTGTGTGTTCTGTGCTGTGTGCTGTGTGTTCTGTGCTGTGTGCTGTGTGCTGTGCTGTGTGTTCTGTGCTGTGTGCTCTGTGTGGACCCCAGGAAGAGTAGCTGCTGCTTTTGCAACATCATTTGCCTCATCAATCTACACACAATAACCCATAATAACAAAGGGGATACTGGTTTTTACAAATAAAATACCAATATTTACCCTCAGTAGACAGGGGTAGTTTTCATAGAAATACAATTTGTTTTGTTGACAGGTCCACAATTGATATCTTTGAACATCTGTCTGTAACATTTGATTTGCCCCAAGACACAAGTTTTGGAAATCCCTACAATTGCAGAGTTGTCTGACTACCAACCCAATTGAAAGGTTGCTGCTTAAACAAAATAATAGAAAAGGCTTGACTTCCCTTATATTCTTGTCTACTAGATGAAATGGCTGACCCATTGGCAAAGGTGAAAAAACAATGGGAAGCAGATTTACACAGTGACATGTCCTCTGATGAATGGTCCTTATGACTGAACATGTTCAATACAACCTAGAAAGAAATGGGTAACACATTTATACAAGCTTGCTGAATGGCTGTTGGAGATGCAGCTGAGCCACAGGATCAATCAGTCCTATCTTAAGGACCCATCCCTCTACTGCACTGGTAGAATAGTAGAATCCATGTTATTTGTAAAGTAGTGGGGACTGATGTTTGCTGGTCTGATAAATGCAGAATGTTGGGCTCTACATTAGAGTTAGATAACAGAGTTCACTCTTCTTTCACAAGAAGGTGGATCTTGTTGGCCCTTACTTCTGCCAAAATACTTATTCTTAGACATTGGATAATAATCTAGTATTTTCATATATTACCTGTATTTGACAGGGGTGGCATAGCCGGTAGACCTGTCTCCAGTGCTCGTTGAAGGGGGCGTCGCTCTCCGTCTTGGGGTCCAGTAGGTATTGGACGAACTCTGAGAAGGAGGGCCGGATTCCCGCAGGAAACGCGTCGCCCACTGCCGCGGGAGGTTCAGAGTGGTTACCATAGCGACGGAGCATGAGCAGAGCGAATCGGCGGTAGAACTCCTCGTTGGGCTGCTCAAACTTGTTCCGATACGCTGAGATGAGGCGGACGAACGGATCTCTGACGAACAGGAACTTAGTGTACTTCTGGAGCTTCACCTTGACAACAAACAAAACCACCTTTATTAAAACCACCTTCAAAACAAATACACAGTGCATTTGGAAAGTATTCACATTCTGTTACGTTGCAGCCTTATTTTAAAAATGGATTCAATATGTTTTCCCCCCTCAATCTACACACAATACCCCATAATGACATCACAATACCCCATAATGACAAAGGTACAAGTTGATACAGGTTTTTAGAAATGTTTTAAAATATACTACAAATAAAAACAGATATACCTTATTTATAATAAGTATTCAGACCCTTCGCTATGAGACTTGAAATTGAGCTCAGGTGAATCCTGTTTCCATTGGTCATCCTTGAGATGTTTCTACAACTTTATTGGAGTCCCGCTGTGATGAATTCAATTGATTGGACAGGATTTGGAAAGGCACACACCTGTCTATATAAGGTCCCACAGTGTATGTCAGAGCAGAAACCAAGCCATGAGGTTGAAGGAATTGTCCGTAGAGCTCCGAGACAGGATAGTCTTGAGAAACAGATCTGGGGAAGGGAACCAAAACATTTCTGCCGTATTGATGGTCCCCAAGAACACAGTGTCCTCCATCATTCTGAAATGGAAGAAGTTTGGAACCACCAAGACTCTTCCTGGAACTGGCCGCCCGGCCAACTGAGCAATCGGGGAAGAAGGGCCTTGGTCAAAGAGGTGACCAAGAACCCGATGGTCACTCTGAAAGAACTCCAGAGTTCGTCTGTGGAGATGGGAGAACCTTCCAGAAGGACAACCATCTCTGCAGCACTCCAACAAATCAGGCCTTTATGATAGAGTGGCCAGACGGAAGCCACTTCTCATTAAAAGGCACATGACAGCCCACTTGGAGTTTGCCAAAAGGCACCTAAAGACTCTCAGACCATGAGAAACAAGATTCTCTGATGAATCCAAGATTGAACTTTTTGGCCTGACTGCCAAGCGTCACGTCTGGAGGCACCATCCCTACAGTGAAGCACAGTGGTGGCACCATCCCTACAGTGAAGCACGGTGGTGGCAGCATCATATGCTGTGGGGATGTTTGTCAGCGGCAGGGACTGGGAGACTAGTCAGGATCGAGGGAAAGATGAACTGTGCAAAGTACAGAGAAATCATTGATGAAAACCTGCTCCAGAGCGCTCAGGACTTCAGACTGGGGTGAAGGTTCACCTTCCAACGGGACAACGACCCTAAGCACACAGCCAAGACAACGCAGGAGGGGTTTCGGGACAATCTCTGAATGTCCTTAAGTGGCCCAGCCAGAGCCCGGACTTGAACCTGATCGAATATCTCTGGAGAGACCTGAAAATAGCTGTGCAGCAACGCTCCCCATCCAACCTGACAGAGCTTGAGAGGATCTGCAGAGAAGAATGGGAGAAACTCTCCAAATACAGGTGTGCCAAGGTTGTAGCATCATACCCAGGAAGACTGTACGATGTAATCGCTGCCAAAGGTGCTTCAACAAAGTACTGAGTAAAGGGTCTGGAAACTTATTTAAATTACATTGAAGTTTTATTTTTAAAATATTTGCACAAATTTCTAAAACTGTTTTTTGCTTTGTCATTATGGGGTATTGTGATGTCATTATGGGGTATTGTGTGTAGATTGATGAGGGGGAAAAAACAATTTAATCCATTTTAGAATAAGGCTGTAACGTAACAAAATGTGGAAAAAGTGGTCTGAATACTTTCCAAATGCACTGAATACACCACTTTCAGCTTTATATAATAAATTAAACCAAATGTGCCAGCTGTGCACTGCCACCATCAGGGTTCGTGTCAGCTGTTAACTGACCACCATCAGGGTTCGTGTCAGCTGTTAACTGACCACCATCAGGGTTCGTGTCAGCTGTTAACTGACCACCATCAGGGTTCGTGTCAGCTGTTAACTGACCACCATCGGGTGTCAGCTGTTAACTGACCACCATCAGGGTTCGTGTCAGCTGTTAACTGACCACCATCAGGGTTCGTGTCAGCTGTTAACTGACCACCATCAGGGTTCGTGTCAGCTGTTAACTGACCACCATCAGGGTTCATGTTAGAGGTAAGAGATTAGAAGTGAACTGACCTTCATCAGGTGTCGTGAGAACTTCCCGTAGCGTTTCCAGAACTTGTTGAAGGTGAAGTGGAGGCTGCTGTTGTGGACCATCTCCTGAGGAACCGCCAGAGGGTCCCTGTACGGAACTCCCTCCTGGAGCAGACTCTCACTGAGCACGATCATGATCCTCTTCCAGTTACTACACGCCACCTACAGTCAATATAAATAATAATATAAATATACATACAATATACAGTGGGGCAAAAAAGTATTTAGTCAGCAATCAATTGTGCAAGTTCTCCCACTTAAAAAGATGAGGCCTGTAATTGTCATCATAGGTACACTTCAACAATGACAGACAAAATGAGAAAAAAAAAATCCAGAAAATCACATTGTAGGATTTTTAATCAATTTATTTGCAAATTATGGTGGAAAATAAGTATTTGGTCAATAACAAAAGTTTCTCAATACTTTGTTATATACCCTTTGTTGGCCATGACAGAGGTCAAACGTTTTCTGTAAGTCTTCACAAGGTTCACACACTGTTGCTGGTATTTTGGCCCATTCCTCCATGCAGGTCTCCTCTAGAGCAGTGATGTTTTGGGGCTGTTGCTGGGCAACATGGACTTTCAACTTCCTCCAAAGATTTTCTATGGGGTTGAGATCTGGAGACTGGCTAGGCCACTCCAGGACCTTGAAATGCTTCTTACGAAGCCACTCCTTAGTTGCCCGGGCGGTGTGTTTGGGATCATTGTCATGCTGAAAGACCCAGCCACGTTTCATCTTCAATGCCCTTGCTGATGGAAGGAGATTTTCACTCAAAATCTCACGATAAATGGCCCCATTCATTCTTTCCTTTACACGGATCAGTTGTCCTGGTCCCTTTGCAGAAAAACAGCCCCAAAGCATGATGTTTCCACCCCCATGCTTCACAGTAGGTATGGTGTTCTTTGGATGCAACTCAGCATTCTTTGTCCTCCAAACACCACGAGTTGAGTTTTTACCAAAAAGTTATATTTTGGTTTCATCTGACCATATGACATTCTCCCAATCTTCTTCTGGATCATCCAAATGCTCTCTAGCAAACTTCAGACGGGCCTGGACATGTACTGGCTTAAGCAGGGGGACACGTCTGGCACTGCAGGATTTGAGTCCCTGGCGGCGTAGTGTGTTAATGATGGTAGGCTTTTTTACTTTGGTCCCAGCTCTCTGCAGGTCATTCACTAGGTCCCCTCGTGTGGTTCTGGGATTTTTGCTCACTGTTCTTCTCACTGTCCTTGTGATCATTTTGACCCCACGGGGTGAGATCTTGCTTGGAGCCCCAGATCGAGGAAGATTATCAGTGGTCTTGTATGTCTTCCATTTCCTAATAATTGCTCCCACAGTTGATTTCTTCAAACCAAGCTGCTTACCTATTGCAGATTCAGTCTTGTGGACAGGTGTCTTTTATACTGATAACAAGTTCAAACAGGTGCCATTAATTACAGGTAACGAGTGAAGGACAGAGGAGCCTCTTAAAGAAGAAGTTACAGGTCTGTGAGTGCCAGAAATCTTGCTAGTTTGTAGGTGACCAAAAACTTATTTTCAACCAATAATTTGCAAATAAATTCATTAAAACTCCTACAATGTGATTTTCTGGATTTTTTCTCTCTCATTTTGTCTGTCATAGTTGAAGTGTACCTATGATGAAAATTACAGGCCTCTCTCATCTTTTTTAAGTGGGAGAACTTGCACAATTGGTGGCTGACTAAATACTTTTTTGCCCCACTGTATACAGTACCAGTCAAAAGTTTGGACACACCTATTCATTCAAGGGTTTTTCTTTATTTTACTATTTTCTATATTGTACAATAATAGTGAAAACATCAAAACTATAAAATAACACATATGGAACGACGTAGTAACCAAAAAAAGTGTTAAACAAATCAAAATATATTTTCTATTGTAGCCACCCTTTGCATAGCTTTGCACACTCTTGGCATTCTCTCCACCAGCTTCATGAGGAATGCTTTTCCAACCGTATTGAAGGAGGTCCCACATATGCTGAGCACTTGTTGGCTGATTTTCCTTCACTCTGCATTCCAACTCATCCCAAACCATCTCAATTGGTTGAGGTGGGGTGATTGTGGAGGCCAGGTCATCTAATGCATTACTCCATCACTCTCCTTCTTCTAATCCCTACACAGCCAAGTAAGACCCAGCACCACATTGGACAGTAGGTATGGGCTTCTTTTCTGCATCTTTCTTTCAACTCCACTGGTGTGCATGGCCAAAGACCTGGCCAAAGACCTCTACTTTTATGTCACCTTAAAAATGTAAACGCCTGGAGATTGCTAAACGGCATTGGAACTTGGATTGGAACCTGTGCAATGGTCAGATGACATAAAAATAGAGCTCTTTGGCCAAGCACACCAGTGGTGGGTTTGACTCCGAGTGGCACAGCGGTCTGAGGCACTGCATCTCAGTGCTGAGACCCTGACCTGTTCACCTGACCTGCTACCTTGTCCAGACTTTATTTATTTATTTGTTTAACTCTCGCTCTCTACCGCACCTGCTGTCTCTAACTCTGAATGCTCGGCTATGAAAAGCCAACTGACATTTACTCCTGAGGTGCTGACCTGTTAAACCCTCTATCAATCAATCAAATGTATTTATAAAGCCCTTCATACATCAGCCGATATCACAAGGTGCTATACAGAAACCCAGCCTAAAACCCCAAACAGCAAGCAATGCAGATGTAGAAGCACGGTGGCTAGGAAAAACTCCCAAGAAAGGCCAGAACCTAGGAAGAAACCTAGAGAGGAACCAGGCTGTGAGGGGTGTTCAGTCCTCTTCTGGCTGTGACGGGTGAAGATTATGACCAAGGTGTCCAAGATGTTCAAACGTTCATAGATGACCAGCAGGGTCAATTAATAATAATCAGGGGGTGCAACAGGTCAGCACCTCAGGAGCTAACCACTGTGATGATTATTATTTGACCCTGCTGGTCATTATGAACATTTGAACAACTTGGCCATGTACTGTTATAATCTCCACACAGCACAGCCAGAAGAGGACTGGCCACCCCTCACAGCCTGGTTCCTCTCTAGGTTTCTTCCTAGGTTCTGGCCTTTCTAGGGAGTTTTTCCTAGCCACTGTGCTTCTACATCTGCATTGCTTGCTGTTTGGGGTTTTAGGCTGGTGTAAAAATGGCTTCATGAACATATTTGATTTGATTAGAGGCGTCACTACAGGTTCGAATCCAGGCTGTATCACAACTGGCCGTGATTGGGAGTCCCATAGGGCGGCGCACAATTGGCACAGCGTCGTCCGGGTTTGGCCATCATTGTAAATAGGTCAGTTAAGAATTTGTTCTGAACTGACTTGCCTGGTTAAATAAAGGTTAAATAAAACAATATGAGCCCGTGGCCGTTTGTGTGTGTGTGTGTGTGTGTACCTTGGGGACGTAGCAGTATATGATACCGTGGCGGTCGTCGACGATCAGGTGATCCAGCTCCCTGTTGGGGATGTCGTCAAACGAACGGTTCTTCCCCGGAAAAGCCAGGTCATCACCATGGTGACAGAGGTCATGGAGACGCTGCCGCCTTCTCTCCTGAAAAGAGAGAGAGTGGGGAGAGAGCGGAGGGGGGAGAGAGCGACAGGCATGAAAACAAGAGTGAGAGGTGAGAGAGAAACAAATTTGACCCCAATAACTACTGTGGGATATTTGTCAACAGCAACCTTGGGAAAATCATCTGCATTGAGCAAATGTCAATTGTATTTTTACCAAATTACTGTATGATAGACCACGTATTCACCCTGCATACCCTAATTAACAAACAAACTAACTAAAAGAAAGGCAAAGTCTTCTCATGCTTTGTTGATTTCAAAAAAGCTTTGACTTAATTTGGTATGAGGGCCTGCTATACAAATTGATGGAAAATGGTGTTGGGGAAAAAACAAGACATTATAAAATCTATGTACACAAAAAACAAGTGTGCAGTTAAGATTGGCAAAAAAAACATCAATTTCCTTCCACGGGGTTGTGGAGTGAGACAGGGATGCAGCTTGAGCCCCACCCTCTTCAACATATGTATCAAGGAATTGGTGAGGGCACTAGAACAGTCTGCAACCGGCCTCACCCTACTAGAATCTGAGGTCAAATGTCTACTGTTTGCTGATGATCTGGTGCTGTCCCCAAACAAGGAGGGCCTAAAGCAGCACCAAGATCTTCTGCACAGATTCTGTCAGACCTGGGCCCTGACAGTAAATCTCAGTAAGACAAAAATAATGGTGTTCCAAAAAAGGTCCAGTTGACAGGACCACAAATAAAAATTCCAGCTAGACACCGTTGCCCTAGAGCACACAAAAAACTATACATAACACGGCCTAAACATCAGTGTCACAGAGCTGTGATCGATCTGAGAGACAAGGCAAGAAGAGCCTTCTATACCATAAAAAGGAACATACCATTTAAAATCCCAATTAGGATCTGGCTAAAAATACTTGAATCATGTTATAGAACCCATTGTCCTTTATGGTTGTGAGGTCTGGGGTCTGCTCACCAACCAAGAATACACAAAATGAGACAAACACCAAATTGAGACATGCATGCAGAATTCTGCAAAAACATCCTGTACAGCGTAAAACATGCAGAGTAATGTATGCAGAGCAGAATTAGGCTGATACCTGCTAATTATCAAAATCCAGAAAAGAGCTGTTAAATTCTACAACCACCTAAAAGGAAGCAATTCCCAAACCTTCCATAACAAAGACATCATCTACAGAGAGATGAATCTGGAGAAGAGTCCCCTAAGCAAGCTGGTTCTGCGACTCTGTTCACAAACACAAACAGACCCCACTGAGTCCCAGGACAGCAACACAATTAGACCCAATCATGAGAAAACAAAAAGATAATTACTTGACACATTGGAAAGAATTAACAAAAAAACAGAGCAAACTGGAATGCTATTTGGTCCTAAACAGAGAGCACTGAGGCAGAATACCTGACCACTGTGACTGACACAAACTTAAGGAAAGCTTTGACTATGTACAGACTCAGTGAGCATAGCCTTGCTATTGAGAAAGGACGCCGTAGGCAGACCAGGCTCTCAAGAGAAGACAGGCTATGTGCTCACTGCCCACAAAATGAGGTGGAAACTGAGCTGCACTTCCTAACCTCCTGCCCAATGTATGACCATATTAGAGAGACATATTTCCCTCAGATTAAACACAGACCTACAAAGAATTAAAAAACAAACCCAATTTTGATAAACTCCCATATCTACTGGGTGAAATACCAGTGCGCCATCACAGCAGCAAGATGTGTGACCTGTTGCCACAAGAAAAGGGAAACCAGTGAAGAACAAACACATTTAAGTTTGATTTATTTTCCCTTTTGTACTTTAACTATTTGCAAATAATAAGACATTTGAAATGTCTTTATTCTTTTTAACTTTTGTGAGTGTAATGTTTACTGTAAATTTGTATTGTTTATTTCACTTTTGTTTATTATCTACTTCACTTGCTTTGGCAATGTAAACATATGTTTCCCATGCCAACAGAGCCCTTACATTGAATTGCATTGAGAGGGAGGGTTAGGATTACCTGTCCTAGTCGTTTCTCGGGGTCGATGGGCGTCAGATGGACTTTCCACTCCCTCCGGGGAACATACCGCTCCTCAGCGTGCTCTGACTGGTTGGCAGAGTCTGGGGGGGGGCGGAATCTGTAGGATCATTGGTTCCCTCCAGGAACTGGTTTACGAAGGCATTGATGTCGGAGAGGAAGGAGGGGGTTGGGTGTGTGGGGGAGTGGTGAGGGGCGGGCCGGGGGGAGAGGGGGGGCAGGTAGAGGTGAGAGGCTCCAACGTCGTCCCAGTAGAGAATAATCAACAGGATCATAAAGACTGAACCCAGAACCAGAGAGACACGGAACCACCTCCACTTCCCCATGTTGACACCCTTAACACAAGCAGCAGAGAACATAGACTGTTACACAAACACTGTTACACAAACACACTAGAGGTTGACCCATTAATCGAAATGGCCGATTAATCAGGGCCAAATTTCAAGTTTTCATAACAATCGGGAATCTGCATTTTTGGACGCCGATTATATTGCACTCCACAAGGAGACTGCGTGGCAGGCTGACTACCTGTTACACGAGTGCAGCTAGGAGCCAAGGTAAGTTGCTAGCTAGCATTAAACTTATCTTATTAAAAACAATCAATCTTCACAACTACACATGGTTGATGATATTACTAGTTTATCTAGCTTGTCCTGCGTTGCATATAATCTATGAGGTGCCTGTTAATTTAGCATCGAATCACAGCCTACTTCGCCAAACGGGGGATGATTTAACAAGCGAATTCACGAAAAAAAGCACTGTCGTTGCATCAATGTGTGCCTAACCATAAACATCAATGCCTTTCTTAAAATCAATACACAAGTATATATTTTTAAACCTGCATATTTTGTTCATATTGCCTGCTAACATGAATTTCTATTAACTAGGAAATTGTGTCACTTCTCTTGCATTCTGTGCAAGCAGAGTCAGGGTAAATGCAGCAATTTGGGCTGCCTGGCTCGTTGCCAACTGTGTGAAGACCATTTCTTCCTAACAAAGACCGTAATTAATTTGACAGAATTGTACATAATTATGACATAACATTAAAGGTTGTGCAATGTAACAGCAATATTCAGACTTAGGGATGCCACCCGTTAGATAAAATACAGAACGGTTCCGTTTTCACTGAAATAATTAATGTTTTGTTTTCAAAATGATAGTTTCCGGATTTGAACATATTAATGACCGAAGGCTCGTATTTCTGTGTGTTGTTATAATTAAATCTATGATAGAGCAGTCTGACTAAGTGGTGGTAGGCAGCAGCAGGCTCGTAAGCATTCATTCAAACAGCACTTTCCTGCGTTTGCCAGCAGCTCTTCGCTGTGCTTCAAGCATTGAGCTGTTTATGACTTCAAGCCTGTCAACTCCTGAGATTAGGCTGGCAATACTATAGTGCCTATAAGAACATCCAATAGTCAAAGGTATATGAAATACAAATGGTATAGAGAGAAATAGTCCTATAATAACTACAACCTTGTCGTATTGATGAGACCAAGGCGCAGCGTGATATGAATACATACTTATTTTAATAAAGAAAGAACACTAAACAAAATAACCATGACGCTATATAAACCGAGTGCTGACAGGCAACTACACATCGACAATAACCCACAAACCCAAAACGGCAAATGGCAACCTAAATAGGATCCCCAATCAGAGACAACGATAAACAGCTGCCTCTGATTGGGAATGAATTCAGGCCACCATAGACCTACATTTACCTTGACATACTAAAACCCCATAGATGTACAAAAACCCTAGACAAGACAAAAACACACACAGCACCCTCGTCACATCCTGACCTAACCAAAATAATAAAGAAAACAAAGATAACTAAGGTCAGGGTGGAACAAAACCTAAAACTTCTTCCCTGGGAATATTGAAGACTCATGTTAAAAGGAACCACCAGCCTTCATATGTTCTCATGTTCTGAGCAAGGAACTTAAACATTAGCTTTCTTACATGGCACATATTGCACTTTTACTTTCTTCTCCAACACTTTGTTTTTGCATTATTTAAACCAAATTGAACATGTTTCATTATTTATTTGAGACTAAATTGATTTTATTGATCTATTATATTAAGTAAGAATAAAAGTGTTCATTCAGTATTGTTGTAATTGTCATTAATACAAATATATATATAAAAATCGTCCGATTAATCAGTATCGGCTTTTTTTGGTCCTCCAATAATCGGTATCGGCGTTGAAAAATCAGAATCGTTCGACCTCTAGAACACACACACTGAATTCAGGACTTGTGAAATTAATAATTTAATTAATTTATCCAAATAGTTTAACCTTCTTTTTGCTGGTCTGGATTTCAAGTTTGTCTACGAAAATGCCCTTTTTTTATTATCACAATTAAAACAAGAATCATGCTTAATGCACATTCACTAATAATGACTCACTTCACGTTGCAGACATTATAGAAAATTACCAAAGATCTCATAAACAATCTCTCAAGCACAAGCCTAGGTGCTCGTGCAGGGGTGGGCAATTCCAGTCCTCAGGGCCTGATTGGTATCAGTTTTGCCCCAGCTAACACACCTAACTCCAATAATTACCCAATCATGAGAAAAAGTCGCTAACTATAGTGACAAAGTTGCTAAATATAGGGACAAAGTCATTGGAAGGGTCTGAAAAGTTGCTAAATATAGCGATAAAGTAACTAAATATAGGGACAAGTCATTACATATAGCGACAAAGTAACAAAATATAGGGACAAAGTAACAAAATATAGGGACAAGTCATTACAAATAGCGACAAAGTAAATAAATAAAAGGACAAGTCATTACATATAGCGACAAAGTAACTAAATATAGGGCCAAAGTAACTAAATATAGGGCCAAAGTAACTAAATATAGGGACAAACTAACTAAATATAGGGACAAAGTCACTGGAAGGGTCTGAGAAGTCACTAAATATAGGGACAAAGTCATTGGAAGGGTCTAAAGTTGCTAAATATAGGAACAAAGTAACTAAATATAGGGACAAAGTAACAAAATATAGGGACAAAGTCATTGGAAGGGTCTGAAATGTTGCTAAATATAGGAACAAAGTAACTAAATATAGGGACAAAGTAACTAAATATATGGACATATATGGATATATGGTCATTACATTAGCAGCACTGGTAAGAATTGTTAGTGCCAGTTGCTATCAAACGGAGCACAGCCATTGGTTCCCCAACATTCTGGGCAGTGCTTAGCGAAAGGTCAACTGAATGTAAAATAGGCCTACAGTATCAGGTCAAATGAACTGTCTGGGAAAGGAGATGGTGTGATCACTTTGGCCGCTCATGATAACATTGTTGCACTGATGCATTGCAAATAGTTGCACAGGACAGACAGAGAGATGAGCACAGTGAAAAAGAAGACCCAAAAGAATTGACAGCATTAGAAAAATGGAAATCACTTGCAAACCACTGGAGCAACGAGGCAAGCAATGACATGCTGTAAAAGATGCGCAGGATAAACATCATGTTTCATTAAATCTACTCGAGCAGTCTTTATCAAACCCAGGTATGTGGACCGGCGCCGGTCCATGGAGGAATGCTTGTCGGTCTGCAGAATATTTGTCTTGAATATGATTGGGGGGTTATTTGGTCCGCGGCATATATTTGACTCTAATACACACTTGCACTAGGACCACTTGCGAAGTATAGCAACACCAAATACACACACACACAAGCTAGCCCTGCTGCACAGCCTGCATGCTCTCTCTGGCCGTGTCTAGACTTGACAGTTCATGCAGCTTTTGTATTCTGATCATTGAATTCCGACACGTCATGGATCTACACCTACATTTAAATGTGTCTACTTTGTCCACATTGTGTCCAGATTCCCTTGACTGAAATGCCAGTATGCATTCTGCAAACGGTGGAACAGGCTAAATCTGATAATAACACGACAACCTGATAGCAGTTGCCCACTACTTCAGATAACTATCCAGCTAACTTATGTAGCTAGACAGCCAGTACCGGTCTGTGTGATATGCCAGACCTGCCTCAGCAACAATGCTATGAAGCCATAAAACATTTGCTGACATTTAGAAACAAAGCATCAACATCTCAAGGATAAAATAGAGCTACAGAGCTACTATTTTTATTTCTTAACTGGTTATTGAAGCGCTCTTCCCATTCTCCATTCAAGTGCTTAGGTACGTAGGCTTCAGCATGTCACACACCACTGCAATGAGCTGGAGGCAGAATGCATTTTAAAAACATACTTAATTGTGTGAAACCTTAACGTTTTACTTCAAATTATGAGGCACTTTGCTTCAAAGTAGCCGAGCCAAAATCCATTTCTATAAATGTGGAGGCATTTATTTTAGGGCGGCAGGTAGCTGAGTGGATAAGAGCATTGGGCCTGTAACCGAAAGGTTGCTGGTTTGAATCCCGAGCCAACTAGGTGAAAAACCTATTGATGTGCCCTTGAGCAAGGAACTTAACACTAATTGCTCTGGAAAAGAGCATCTGCTAAATGACTAAAATGTAAAAAAATAAAAATAAAGATTTCCATATGACATTGAAACCAGTAACCTATTTCACTCGTGTTGTATTAGTTTTCAAATACATTTTCTTTAATTTTACAGTAGCCAAAGGCACAATCCTAGTCATATTAGCATCCCATGCTAGTTGATGATAATCCTGGTCATATTAGCAGTCAATATTTTATCAATATTTTAAAAAAAAAATGTTTTGATCTGTTGCATCAGCCTCAATACTTTTAAATACGTTTTGGGATGTAGCCTAGGCTTACTGGTATGAATTTGGGATCTATTGTCCCACAACTGTCCCAGAGTTTGTTTGGAATAGGCTATTTATTTTTCTCACAGAATGACGAGCTGACCAATAGAATAGGTACACTTCTGTACTATTGGGGACAGTACTGTGACAGACTAGTGATTTTGCTGCCGTTGGCTGAGGAAAAGTAAACGTGGACAGTTACTCTAACTTCTTCAAAGTGCATCGGAATTTGGTAAGAAGGACTTCATTGCATCCTGGAGTTGCATGGTCTGCCAAAATGAATTACCATAATGTAAATAGCATTGTCATTCTGAGCACTGTGGGTGAACTACCATAATGTAAATGTGATTTCTGTCATTCTGAGCACTGTGGGTGAATTAGCACTGTGGGTGAACTACCATAATGTAAATGTAATTCTGTCATTCTGAGCACTGTGGGTGAACTACCATAATGTAAATGTAATTCTGTCATTCTGAGCACTGTGGGTGAACTACCATAATGTAAATGTAATTCTGTCATTCTGAGCACTGTGGGTGAACTACCATAATGTAAATGTAATTCTGTCATTCTGAGCACTGTGGGTGAACTACCATAATGTAAATGTGATTCTGTGGGTGGATGCCATAATCAGATTACCAACCAATGCATATGGGTCCAGAGACACATTTCCCTAACGGAAACCCTGGTACATACGCACAGGCACACTAAGGACCTATAACCTATTACTACTAATAATAAAAGGTTGTGGCTGTCATTCCAATTATTATTCTTTTTATAGATGTTTTACGAGTGATATTTTTCCTACTGTTCTTGCTATTGCAGTTGTTGTTGCATCTGCCCCTCTCAGATAAAAAGATGGAATAGTAATTACTATCTCTTCTGAAGTGTTCTCTGTGTTAAAACACAGAGCTTCAGTTATTTTCCAACCATTCTAAATATGGAACTCTGCAGCTATAGTGTGTCACTTCCTCTTCCTGTAGAGATGTACACACACAATTCTGTAGTCAGAAGCAGAGGAGAGAAGAGGGAGGAAGACAGGAGAGAGGAGAAGAGGAAGAGAGTGGAGAGATGAGGAGGACAGAAGAGATGAGAGGAGGAGAGACGAAAGGAGATGAGAGGAAAGGAGGAGAGAGGAGGATAAAAGGGAGGAGAGGACAAGGGAGAGGAGGGGAGGAGAGATGAGAGGAGGAGAGATGAGGAGAGGTGAGAAGAGGACAGGAGAGGAAAGGACTGGAGAGAGGAGGATAAAAGGGAGGAAAGGAGAGTGGGGGAGAGGAGAGAGGGGAGGAGTCTGTATGCTCCAGGAAGAAATAAGACTATTAGTCCTATTCCTTCACTCACTGTTCCACACAACTCACATAGGAAACATGGGACTGACTGACACACACACGTCTCACCTTCAGCTAGATGATATAAGAGCAGATGGGTGAGGTTATGGGTTCAGATATACCGTTATTACAGCGGGGTTTAGTCACGTGCAGCAGCAGCAGCCCGGTTGGGTCTCGCGAATACAATGTCGCCTTTCACAGCGCAAGGCGAGGAGCGAACAGAACGGGCTTTACATCAGGAGCTGTTTAGAAACGGATCGAGCTGCGACTGATGAATATACATACTTATAAGGGTGTGGGTTAGATGCATACACATGTTAGGGAAAGGAGATTCGGGCTGGGATGGAGAGAGGAAGGACAATTCTCCGTGACTAGTTGCAGACCAGCGGTCTCTTCTCCTTATTCAGCCCTGTCAGACACCCTGTTTCACAGCGGAGCGCAGCTAAGTGACACGGAGCTGTAACTCTCAGTACCATGTACTCTAACACTATCTATCATGAAGTTAGAGACTCTTTATTACCGGAAACACAACTCACCTCCGCCAGGGTCTCGAGCTCTCCCCGTTCCCGCCGCGTCAGCTGAGATGCGCAAGCAGCTTATTTGCGGCCAGACCGAGAGGCTGTTCACAAAGCACGGAAAGATCGCGAGAGTTTGTGCTCTGTTTCAACAGAGCGAGATGAATCAAAAGTATGGGGCCAATTGCATGTATTGAATTTAAAATGAAATAAATCATAAACATGGAAAATAAAGTTGAAAATGTAAACATGATATTTTCAAGGAAAGGTGAAATAATGGATGTTGAAATCTTTTTTTTGTATACTGTGGAGAAAGATGCTGTGCATCTTGCCTCATTCTATTTGCATGGACATCTCGAACTCCGATATAAAGTGTTTTTTCTCAAAGTTGTGGGGATGTCACGTGTCCTATCTACATGCTTAGGAAACTTCTATTGGGTCAAATAAGCCTCACATAGCAAATAAATACATAGCAAATAAGCCATCTATTTTTTTGTTGACCAAAATCGACACTGATTGACCTCCATGCAAAACTCCTTGCTTGGTGAGCGAAACTACACCACCTGCTGGAGGCATAGTTTCCTACAAGTCGGTCCTTTCTTCCTCATTTATCTAGACAATTCAGTTAAGAACAAATTCTTATTTACAATGATGGCCTACCATGGAACAGTCTGACCCTTGTTCAGAACGACAGATTTGAACCTTGTCAGTTTAGGGATTCCATCCAGCAACCTTTCAGTTACAGTCCCAACACGAACCACCTGCCACCCCAATCTGACCCAGGAATGGGAGAGTTTTCTATGGGACCAATTTCACGCCATATGTATTTAATTTTAAATATAATATATCGTAAACATGAAAAATAAAGATGAAAATGTAAACATTATATTTTCAAGAAAGAGGGAAATAATGGATGTTGAAATCAAAAACCAAACAATTGAAAGCAAAATGTATGGAATTGTAAACAAAAATAATGATATCAAAAGTGTAGTAACCTGGTATATGTATGTTATGTATTATGTTTACCAACAGATGGCAGTATTGGTTCAATACGGGGTTTACTCAGCCAGCGGCGATTCATTTGCAGTCTGGACGCGGAGGGGTGAACATCTCCTGCTCTGACTGCTGCTCGAGGACTGGGCCACATGTGAGTGCTTTGGGACGGGGGTGGGGCCCATGGCAGCACCTGCTGCTCATTGAGAAGAGTAAGAACGATACGTGCTTTCACGTCAGAGTCTCCAAAAGTCTCTAATAACACCAGAAAAAGTCGCTAGATTTGTCGCTATTTTGAAAATGTGTCCTTAGAGGGGTCTGAATACTCGCTAAATATAGCGACAAAATCGCTAAGTTGGCAACAGCGCCTTGAAGTAATTGTTTCCCTTGCTCTGGAGTGATAGGTAACGATGCTTCGAGGGTGTCAGATGTTGACGTGTGCAGAGGGCCTTGAGTTGCGTACCTTATGCAGGTCCGGTCCTCGGTTGGTTGCCATGTGTCCATTTCGAGTGGTATGGTCATGATGTCTAGGTCCGCTTGTCAACGGAAGTGGAAAGCATAGTGCAACCTAGGAGTTTACTCTCTGTCGGATCATTCTTTTTTAGCTCCACGTTGTCTATGTATTTACTTCTGTGTTCGTCAGTCTTTTGGTCCTGGATGTTTTCAATCATGTGTGTAATTCAGGAGTTATTCCCTTCCAGGATCCTAATTCCAAATCAACCCATGTCTAGTCGAATCCAGCTGGTCTGTATCGGTATACTCGGCGTAGGATCCGGCAAAACCATCGAATTGCGTACCTTGTGCAGGTCCGGACCTCAGTTGGTTGCCATGTGTCCTTGTCAAGTGGTTAGTCTTTGAACTACCAGTGGTTTGAGCAGAGAAAACCCAGAAGGCGAGCCCTCTCTACGGTTGTCATGCATCCGCCCTTGGAGTTCCGTCCTGTGTTTCGGTAGGTGTATGGAGGGTTTAGGATCAGGCAAATCTTCTCTGACTTTCGTATCGTACGTCCGGCACTAGTAGAAGTTGATTGCCTTGTGTCCATCCCCACCATCTCAGTCGTAGGTAATTCAGTGGTTTGGGTGATAGTGACCTGTGGAGCTACTCCCTTCCAGGATCGTAGTGTTCCAGTGGTATGTCAACCAACGACAGAGAATTTTTTTCCCGTAGTCTAGGTAAAAAAGTGGTTTGGTTGTCCAGGCTTAGTGCGGCGGGGTAAGGGATCCCCCAGTGAGAAATTATTCTGTGGGATCCAATTCTCCACCAGACATTATCTGGGCACCCCAGGGATTACACGGCCAATGCGAGTCCTCCAGCCGCAGCGCCTGACCCAAAAGCCCCACTTATCGAGGACTTAACTGCCCCAACCCGCTAGGATGAAACGCGCGCTACTGAACATACTGCCAATCCAATTCTAATCTGGGGTAGATAGTCGTCCAGCGCGGTACGCGAGTCTCCTGTTTTTGTGGGGCTGGGAGGGTTGAGCCGATTGGTCTGCCAACAGAACCCCAGGAGGTCCCGAAGGAGTCCGGTCTATCCATATCCTCCTGTCGTCTTGCTTGGTGTATGGAAGGGCCTAATTGCTTAGGGTGTAATTGCTGTGGGGGAGTCGCCAAGGTCGGGGTCCCCAGAGTAGTTGGAGAAAAAAGGTTCTCGTCCGTTGGGGTTGCTGGTGGGTATCTTCAAAAAAAAAATGTTTTGGAAGGATGGTGGGTTGGTGAAGGTTTTTTTTGTGTTAAATTTGGTCTATTTGTGTTCTATTTTATTGTTTCTTTTCGTCAAGGGTCCATGGGCATGGTAACCCTTACATCCAGAAACTAGAAAATAAAAAAGATATATATCTTTAAAAAAAATGAAATATATATATATATATATATATATATTTTTTTTTTGTAAGTAAAAGTGACTAAAGGTAAGTATTTTTGAGAGTCCGTGGTCACGGTAACTCTATAGTGCTATTGGAGGCCTATTTTTGTGGTCTAAATGACCCCCTATATTTTTTATGGGATGTGGGGTGTGTAAGGTGCGGGTGCGGTGTATGTCCAGATGTTCCTCCGCTGTACTGGAAGCCTCAGTGGTGGTCCAGCCCGTGGTAGTGGTGTTGGTCCTGGAGGGGTTTAGGGAGGTCCATCCTTGGTCCGTGAGTCTCGGTGGGATTCTTTGATGTCTACGTTGTGGTTTTATTTTGGAGGTGGCTGCTGACCAAGGAATCCTTGAGGTTTTTGTTCCTTTTGAAGGCCAGGATGGGTATGTGAAGAGGGAGTAGTTGTTTGGACTTGAGTCTTTTTTGGATGCGAGTAGCCACTCGGTAGCTGGTGAAGTTGAAGGTTGTGATGATCGGTATGCTTTGGTGGTTGCCTTTGGTTTGTTTTTTCCGTGTGTGTCTCCTGGTGTGGTGTTTGTCTTTTTTGAGTGCTGAGCGGGTATATCCTCTGTTTTTGTTTAAGGCTTTGGGGAGAGTGTGCGTAGCAGTTTTTAAGTCCTTGGGTTGGGTGCATATCCTGTGGTATCTTAGGAATTGTGATTTTAGTATGCCTCCCTTGGTGTGTGGAGGATGGAAGCTGGTGACATGCAGGAGGGCATGTGTCTGTTTTTTTAAAGTATATTTTGGTGTCCAGTCTGTTTTTCCTGATGAGGTTGGGTCCTTTGTAGGTGGTGTCCAATAAGTGTACTTCAGAGCGGTTTAGTACGTGCGTCAAGTGGATGGAGGGGTGGTGGTTGTTGAGGATAGCGGTGAATTGTAAAAATTCTGCCGCGCTGTGTTGCCATATGCCCCATATATCGTCCAGGTATCGGTAGAGGCGAAATGGTTTGAGTGGGCATAGTGGGTAGACGGTGTTTTCCCATTCTGCTAGGTAGATGTCTGCATATGCTGGAGCAAATCTTTTTCCCATGGCTACTCCTTTGACCTGTAGGTAGGTGCTGTCGTGGAATTGGAAGTCGTTGCGGGTGAGTGCTATTTCCAGGAGACATAGAAGGTGGTCATCTGGTCTACCTTGTAGTGGGTATTTTAGTAGGTAAGTTCTGACCGCTGTGAGTCCTGCTTCTAATTCGATGTTGGTGTAGAGGCTCTCGATATCCATGGTGAAGTGGAAGTCATTATTGGTTATTGGTGTGTTGGCGATTTTGTCAAGGAAGTCGGGGTGTCTTTGATGTAGCTGTTGTGTTTGGAGGCGAGGGGGCGTAGGTGTATATCAATCCATTGTGAGATGCCGTAGGTTCCGCTGCCACAGTCCGAAATGATGGGCCTTCCTGGAGGTACTTCAAATGGGAGGGGACAGGAGGAGGGGTCTTTGTGGATTTTGGGGAGTAGGTAGAAGCGCCTGCTCCTAGTGGGTTTGTCCCCTGTGAGGTAGTCCCGTTGTTTTTTGGTGATGTGTTTTTTTCGTTCTAATTGTATGAGCTCTCTTTTTATGAGTGCTGCTGATCGGAGTTAGATGGGTCCCTGTATTTTTTGGTAGAATTCCGTGTTTTGGAGTTGTCTGGCTGCTTCGAGAAGGTATTGTTCGGTGTCCATGATGACAATGGCTGAGCCTTTGTCCGCTGGTTTTATGATAATGGAGGGGTTATTTTTTAGTAGTTTTAATCCTGTGGTTTCCTTTTTTGTGAGGTTGTAGATAGGTTCCGGGTGGAAGGGGGTGGTATAGAAGGTATCCCAGTCTTTTTTGATAATTTCCTTTATCAG
>NW_027001538.1:0-7358 GCF_036934945.1 Oncorhynchus masou masou
AACACTTCTCTACCTAGACACTACACTAACACTTCTCTACCTAGACACTACACTAACACTTCTCTACCTGGACACTACACTAAAACACTTCTCTACCTAGACACTACACTAACACTTCTCTACCTAGACACTACACTAACACTTCTCTACCTAGACACTACACTAACACTTCTCTACCTGGACACTACACTAAAACACTTCTCTACCTAGACACTACACTAACACTTCTCTACCTAGACACTACACTAAAACACTTCTCTACCTAGACACTACACTAAAACACTTCTCTACCTAGACACTACACTAAAACACTTCTCTACCTAGACACTACACTGAAACACTTCTCTACCTAGACACTACACTAACACTTCTCTACCTAGACACTACACTAAAACACTTCTCTACCTGCTATGTTCCTCATGTTAACATTGTAACACTTCTCTACCTGCTATGTTCCTCATGTTAACATTGTAACAGTCTGTCTCTAGACCACTGCTATGTTGCTCATGTTAACATTGTAACAGTCTGTCTCTAGACGACTGCTATGTTGCTCATGTTAACATTGTAACAGTCTGTCTCTAGACCACTGCTATGTTGCTCATGTTAACATTGTAACAGTCTGTCTCTAGACCAATTTTCTGCTATGTTCCTCATATTAACATTGTAACAGTCTGTCTCTAGACCACTGCTTTATGTTGCTCATGTTAACATTGTAACAGTCTGTCTCTAGACTCACTGCTATGTTGCTCATGTTAACATTGTAACAATCTGTCTCTTAGACCACTGCTATGTTGCTCATGTTAATCGTTGTAAACAGTCTGTCTCCTAGACCACTTGCTATGTTGCTCATGTTAACATTGTAACAATCTGTCTCTAGACCACTGCTATGTTGCTCATGTTAACATTGTAACAGTCTGTCTCTAGACCACTGCTATGTTCTTATCCATCTGTCTCGGGGCATTTAATTCTCACGTAGAGAAGAGGAGGGAGAGGAAGTCCAAGCTAGTTCTCATCAAAAGTTTGGTGTTGTTTAGTTCAGCTGGTTGTTGGTTAATGTCTGCTGAAAGATCCGACAGGCGTTTTCTGAAGATGTACTGCGTACTATTATCTAATGCCCTGTTACATCACCAAGCAGGAGACCAGGGGGCTGCATGGGAGGGAGAGAGGTGCTAGCAACCTGGAGGAGGGGAGTGGAGGGTGCCGCATCTATACACCAGACATGTCAGCACACACACACACACACACACACACATTATTGACAAACCTGAGTTTGTACCAGATTTATGTGGTGTTTATTTGATGTAGGAGGTGTAGCATTCTGTGGAGGTAGCATTCTGTAGGGCGTAGTATTTGTAGGAGTGTAGCATTTTGTAGGAGTGTAGTATTTTGTAGGAGTGTAGTATTTTGTAGGAGGTAGTATTTTGTAGGAGTGTAGTATTCTGTAGGAGTGTAGTACTCTGTAGGAGGTAGTACTCTGTAGGAGTGTAGTACTCTGTAGGAGTGTAGTACTCTGTAGGAGTGTAGTATTTGTAGGAGTGTAGTATTTTGTAGGAGTGTAGTACTCTGTAGGGAGTATAGTATTTTGTAGGAGTATAGTATTTTGTAGTTGTGGATGTGATGAATATTCTATCAGGCTGATTCAGGGCCTGGATAAACACACACACACAAACACACACACACAGACACATAACACACACACACATCACACACACACACTTACACACATACACACACACACACAAACAAACACAGAAAATAATGTTTTCAGATGCCAGAATCTTGTTGTTTCAGTGCTTCCCAAAGAATATAGCCTAACTGCTGATTAACAATTTACCTCACAGACCGCTTGGTTTGGCGTTTCTCTCTCTGTGTGTGTGTGTGTGTGTGTGTGTGTGTGTGTGTGTGTGTGTGTGTGTGTGTGTGTGTGTGTGTGTGTGTGTGTGTGTGTGTGTGTGTTTCCATCCTGCTACAGCAGCACCCTCCCTTCCTTCCTTTCATTACAGTGATGTGGTCAATACCGTTAGCATCTCTGGAGTGGTGGCTAGGAGGGAGGGAGGCGGGGCGGGGGGGCAGAGGGGAGGGGAGGCAGAGTTGATGGGGAGGGAGGGAGGGGAGGGAGGGAGGGAGGGGGAGGGAGGGAGGGAGGGAGGAGGAGGGAGGGAGGGAGGGAGGGAGGGGGAGGGAGGGAGGGAGGGAGGGAGGGAGGGAGGAGGCAGAGTTGGTGGACGGAGGGGAGGGGGAGGGAGGGAGGAGGGGAGGGAGGGAGGGAGGGAGGGAGGGAGGGAGGGAGGGAGGGAGGGAGAGGGAGGGAGGGAGGGGAGGGAGCAGAATTGGTGGACAGAGGGAGATGAGGGAGGGAGGGAGATGAGGGAGGGAGGAGGGAGGGGAGGGAGGGAGGGAGGGAGGGAGGGAGGGAGGGAGGGAGGGAGGGAGGGAGGGAGGGAGGGAGGGAGCAGAATTGGTGGACAGAGGGAGATGGGGGAGGGAGGCAGAGGGGCGGAGGCAGGGGTTGGAAACTGTCTGGAACCTTCCAAGTGACACTGCAAAACTGGCCCAAGAACTAAGTCTGCCGGGGCGCAGGGTAACCCAGTGGTTAGAGCGTTGGACTAGTAACCGAAAGGTTGCAAGTATGAATCCCCGAGCTGACAAGGTACAAATCTGTCGTTCTGCCTTTGAACAGGCAGTTAACTCCACTGTTCCCAGGCCGTCATTGAAAATAAGAATTTGTTCTTAACTGACTTGCCTAGTAAAATAAAGGTAAAATTAAAAATGAAAAATTAAATAAGAACTTAGAACTAAGCATACTGATATGTCAGCCAGGTCACACCAGATCGACTTCAGTATTCAACGTTTGTCCAGATTCCCAGGTTGTCGCAGATGCCATCAATACCGTCCACTAGGCAACGTGAGCGCCCTATTACCATATCGTAGGCTTGCGGCTTTTGCTATGGCGTGGTAGACATTTCAGCTTTTCATTTCTGAATCATTTGTAAAAATGTGTAAAAACATATTTCCACTTTAATATTATGGGGTATTGTGTGTAAAATCTTTAGGGAGGGAAGCCAGTGTATGAGTCACATTGCACTGCATCTTTAGGGAGGGAAGCCAGTGTATGAGTCACTGTATCTTTAGGGAGGGAAGCCCGTGTATGAGTCACATTGCACTGTATCTTTAGGGAGGGAAGCCAGTGTATGAGTCACTGTATCTTTAGGGAGGGAAGCCATTGTATGAGTCACTGTATCTTTAGGGAGGGAAGCCAGTGTATGAGTCACATTGCACTGTATCTTTAGGGAGGGAAGCCAGTGTATGAGTCACTGTATCTTTAGGGAGGGAAGCCCGTGTATGAGTCACTGTATCTTTAGGGAGGGAAGCCCGTGTATGAGTCACTGTATCTTTAGGGAGGGAAGCCCGTGTATGAGTCACTGTATCTTTAGGGAGGGAAGCCCGTGTATGAGTCACATTGCACTGCATCTTTAGGGAAGGAAGCCATTGTATGAGTCACTGTATCTTTAGGGTGGGAAGCCAGTATATGTACAATATAGTAAGTATCAGAGGTGATTCCAGCTCACTGAGATTGATGAGCTGTTGCCTACCCTCACCACCTGAGGGCAGCCCGTCAGGAAGTCCAGGATCCAGTTGCAGAGGGAGGGGTTTAGTCCCAGGGACCTTAGCTTAGTGATGAGCTTTGAGGGCACTATGGTGTTGAGCGCTGAGCTGTAGTCATGCATTCTCACATAGGTGTTCCTTTTGTCCAGGTGAGAAAGGGCAATGTTGGGAGTGCAATAGAGATTGCATCATCTAAGATCTGTTGGTGCGGTATGCAAATTGGAGTGGGTCTAAGGGTTTCTGGGATAATGGTGTTGATGTGAGCCATGACCAGCCTTTCAAAGCATTTCATGGCTACAGACGCCAAAGTACAGGTCAGTGATTTAGTCAGGCTCCTCTCTCCATTGATACTTCTATCTTTCTGTCATCACTCATGGCTCATAGCCCAGGCTCAGAGGTAATATAGCTCATAGCCCAGGCTCAGAGGTAATATAGCTCATAGCCCAGGCTCAGAGGTTCTATAGTCATAGCCCAGGCCCAGAGGTTCTATAGCTCATAGCCCAGGCTCAGAGGTTCTATAGCTCATAGCCCAGGGTCAGAGGTAATAGTCATCACAGCCCAGGCTCAGAGGTCATAGCCCAGGCTCTAGCTCATAGCCCAGGCTCAGTGGTTCTACAGCTCATAGCCCAGGCTCAGAGGTAATATAGCTCATAGCCCAGGCTCAGAGGTTCTATAGCCCAGGCTCAGAGGTTCTATAGCTCATAGCCCAGGCTCAGAGGTTCTATAGCCCAGGCTCAGAGGTTCTATAGCTCATAGCCCAGGGGCTGAGAGCCCCAGCCCAGCTCAGGTTCTATAGCCCAGGCTCAGAGGTACTATAGCTCACAGCCCAGGCTCAGAGGTAATATAGCTCATAGCCCAGGGTCAGAGGTTCTATAGCCCAGGCTCAGAGGTTCTATAGCCCAGGCTCAGAGGGGGTTCTATAGCCCAGGTTCAGAGGTACTATAGCTCACAGCCCAGGCTCAGAGGTTCCATATCTGCATCTGAAATCGCATCCTATTCCCTAGTGTTGTCATTACAGACCCATCCCATGTCTTCTACAGCTGGCCAAGGCCAGTGTTACTCAGACCTCTCCCTCTGGGACCCCCAGTTGTTCCATGGGCCAGTGTTACTGGGACCCCCAGTTGTTCCTTGGCCAGTGTTACTGGGACCACCCAGTTGTTCCATGGACCAGTGTTACTGGGACCCCCAGTTGTTCCATGGGCCAGTGTTACTGGGACCACCCAGTTGTTCCATGGGCCAGTGTTACTGGGACCCTCAGTTGTTCCTTGGGCCAGTGTTACTGGGACCCCCCCAGTTGTTCCTGGGCCAGTGTTACTGGGACCCCCAGTTGTTCCATGGGCCAGTGTTACTGGGATTCCCAGTTGTCCCATGGACCAGTGTTACTGGGACCCCCAGTTGTTCCATGGGCCAGTGTTACTGGGACCCCAGTTGTTCCAGGGGCCAGTGTTACTGACCACCCAGCTGTTCCTTGGGGGCCAGTGTTACTGGGACCCCCAGTTGTTCCATGGGTCAGTGTTACTGGGACCCCCCAGTTGTTCCTTGGGCCAGTGTTACTGGGACCCCCAGTTGTTCCATGGGCCAGTGTTACTTGGACCCCCAGTTGTTCCATGGGTCAGTGTTACTGGGACCCCCAGTTGTTCAATGTATTTAATCTATACCAGAGCTAGCAGACTCATTTTAACCAGTCAACTAACCCCTCAAGCCCTTGACTAGGTGAATCAGGTGAGCTACAACACAATGTTGTGAAACATCTGGGAGAGGGGAGATGTTTATAGCCATTGGAGTTAGGTACTCCATCCACTCCACCCAGGGCCTGGAGGAACTCTAAACGACTCCTATTGAATCAGTTAGCAGGGCCTGGAGGAACTCTACATGACTCCTATTGAATCTGTTAGCAGAGCCTGGAGGAACTCAAAACGACTCCTATTGAATAAATTAGCAGGGCCTGGAGGAATCCTAAACGACTCCTATTGAATCAGGTAGCAGGGCCTGGAGGAACTCTACATGATTCCTATTGAATCAGTTAGCAGGGCCTGAGGAACTCTACATGACTCCTATTGAATCAGTTAGCAGAGCCTGGAGGAACCTAAACGACTCCTATTGAATCAGTTAGCAGGGCCTTGAGGAACTCTAAATTACTCCTATTGAATCAGTTAGCAGGGCCTTGAGGATCTCTAAACGACTTAGCGGAATCAATTAGTGGACCTGGGGGAACTCTAAATTATTCCTATTGAATCAATTAGCAGACCTGGAGTGGAACTCTAAATTATTCCTATTGAATCAATTAGCAGGACCTGGAGGAACTCTAAACGACTCATATGGAATCAATTAGCAGGGCCTTGAGGAACTCTAAACGAAACCTATGGAATCAATTAGCAGGGCCTGAGGAACTCTAAATTACTCCTAGCTGAATCCCAGTTAGCAGGACATGGAGGAACTTAAATTACTCCCATTGAATCAGTTAGCAGGACATGGAGGAACTCTCAACCCACTCCTATTGAATCAGCTGCAGGGCCTTAAGGAACTCTAAATTACTCATATTGAATCAATTAGCAGGGCCTGGAGGAACTCTAAACGACTCCTATTGAATCAGTTAGCAGGGCCTTGAGGAACTCTAAATTACTCCTATTGAATCAGTTAGCAGGGCCTTGAGGAACTCTAAATTATTCCTATTGAATCAGTTAGCAAGGCCTGGAGGAACTCTCAACGACTCCTATTGAATCAGTTAGCAGGGCCTGGAGGAACTCTAAATTACTCCTATTGAATCAATTAGCAGGACATGGAGGAACTCTAAATTACTCCTATTGAATCAGTTAGCAGGGCCTTGAGGAACTCTAAATTATTCCTATTGAATCAGTTAGCAGGGCCTTGAGGAACCTCTAAATTACTCCTATTGAATCAGTTAGCAGGGCCTTTGATGGAACTCTAAATTACTCCTATTGAATCAGTTAGCAGGGCCTTGAGGAACTCTAAATTACTCCTATTGAATCAGTTAGCAAGGCCTGGAGGAACTCTCAACGACTCCTATTGAATCAGTTAGCAGGGCCTTAATGAACTCTAAATTACTCATATTGAATCAATTAGCAGGGCCTGGAGGAACTCTAAACGACTCCTATTGAATCAGTTAGCAGCCTCGTTGGTCTAAGATAAAGACACAGAGTTTCTTATCAGCAGCCATTAAAGACATCGGGACGGAGATATGAGGCTCCCTATTGATGGGTTAGCTGACACGAAAAACGATGCCCACGCTGCTATGCGTCAGAACGCCGTTTGTTATTGTGATTCTGGATGGCCATATAGCGAACAACAATGTCAAGAAAGCTGCCAAGTGGGGAATCGTAGGTGGCTCTTTTCATCTTGTTTTTGATTACCATGTCTTGTTTTTGAGGTGTTTTGACTGATGTCACTTCTACGTTTTGCTCCATAGTTACGTACGGGAGGATCTCTAGCGGCATAGCTAGCGCTGCTATGCAGAGCCTTAGGCCACTGAGTCACTAGGGAGGCCGGGAAATCTCTTACTATTGATATCTACACGGCGCATCGATGTGAATCACACTACCGCTCTCTCATTTAGCTATTTGCGTCTTACGGATTGTGGCTGTTGTGGAGATGGCTGTTCACAGATCTAAATGTGTATGTAGAACCCAAATAATGGTTGAATTCAAGAAGTTTAAACTGCCTATCTATCAGTGTTTTTGAAACCAGTGGACAGCCAGTGAAATATATATATTTTTTGCCTTACTAGGCAAATG
>NW_027001539.1:0-7358 GCF_036934945.1 Oncorhynchus masou masou
CGCGCACGCGCACACACGCACACACACGCACACACATGCACAGTGCCTCTGGAACCGGGACCAGTCGCTGCGTCTGTCCGTCAGGCCCAGGAAGTAATGGGGGCGGCAACGCATCCCACAGGTCCCCAGACCCCTCTAGTGGCTGCGAGTTTGTCGTGGCGAGTCTGGCAGGTCTGAAGCTGGAAGTCGTCCCGAATGCAGCAGCCTTGAGTACCTGTGAAAGACCTTGAAGAGCGGCATGGTGGCTCGAACACGGTCCTGCCGTTCTCGGCGTCCCACAGGCTTGCGGCCTCGCCTCGGGACATGTAGAGGGCCTGCTAGGATCAGCAGCCCTACGTAGGCGTGCAGGTCCGTGGCGTCAATGGGTCACCAGCCCATCGTCGGCGTATTTTCTTGCCCCGTGCAGCTTCATCATTTCCACAATTATCCTTTCTATCGCCGGTGTGACAAACAGGTGGAAGGCGGGACGCGATGTCACGGGCCTGGGGTCACGGCACAGCTTCGTGGTGCCGGAGTTGCCGTCCGCCCGGCATGACAGATCGCGATGACCCTGCGGTGGCGTCCGCGGCCTTAGGCCATGGGGGACCACTCGTTTGGCCGTTTTCAGCCGCGCTGGCGTCTCCCTTTGGGTGGGCCGGGAGATCTCTTCCTCGCGTTGGTCCTGGTGCTCGTCCTGGATGTCCCTAGGGCTCTTTCTCTCAGAAGAGGAGAGGAAGCATAAATCGGCTCTACGCAGCACTCAGGGTTGTATTCCTCCCCGTCTTCATCTTCCTCTTCCTCCTCCTCCTGGGAATCTGGTATTCTTCCTGATCCCACACGGACAAGATCTGTTCTAGAACCTGCGCAGCCGTAAACGCATGGCCATGGCCGCTCGGCTCCACTTGGCAGCGGGAAGAGAGCACTTGGCACAGGTGGGGTGCCGGTCACTTTGTGTGTGTATGTGTGTGTGGGTGTGTGTGTGGGTGTGGGTGGGTGTGTGTGCCGCGGCAATATTAGTACCCTCTCTACGTACGGTCGGCCGTCCGGCCAGCTTAGCGGGAGGCCGAGACCTGAAAATGCACGAGGCTTGCTTGCGCGCTTGTGTGTAGCCGTGTGCAGCTGACCCACCCCACTGAAAGCCAAAATAACACTTGGCTGCTCTCTCAGCACACAGCGGAGCATGTATGGACCTGTGCAGTGGCTGGCTGGGTTGTTTTGACCTAAGAGCGCAGAGCGGGGAGCCAGGGCACAACCTCGCCACACTCAGCAGACTCTCTACTACACTCAATGGCATACGCCGCCGGTGGCTGGCAGGGCCGCTCCTGACCCACGGCGCAGAGCTCAGAGCGAGAGCCCTGGAAACACATGGCCTGGGGTTGCTTTCACCCGTGAGCACAGAGCACAGAGCACAACTAAAACACTTGGCTGCTCTCTAGCACAGCAAGGCATGTCTGGACCTGTGTAGTGGCTGGCTGGGTCTCTGACCCACAAGGCACAGAGCACAGAGCACATACCAGAGCCAGGCACAACCGGGCCACACTCGCAGACTCTACTACACTAACGGCATGCGCCGCCAGTGGCTGGCATGATGCTCTGACCCACGAGCGCAGAGCACCAGGAGGCGGGAGCCCTGGAAACACAGCTAGAGGCTGGCTGAGTTGTTCTGACCCAGGGCGCAGAGCACAGAGCGGGGCCCTGGAAGCACAGCTGGTGGCTGGCTGGTCGCTCTGACCCACGAGCACAGAGCACAGAGCACAGAGCTGGGGCCACCCACAACCTCGCCACACTCGCAGACTCTCTACCACACTCAACGGCATACGCCTCACAGTGGCTGGCAGGGTCGCTCTAACCCACGAGCGCAGAGCACAGAGCACAGAGCGGGGAGCAGGGAGCCAGGCACAAACCTCGCCACACTCGCAGACTCTACCACACTCAACGGCATACGCCTCACCAGTGGCTGGCAGGGTCGCTCCTAACCCACGAGCGCAGAGCACAGAGCACAGAGCGGGGCAGGGAGCCAGGCACAACCTCGCCACACTCGCAGACTCTCTACTACACTCAATGGCATACCCCTCGCCAGTGGCTGGCAGGGTCGCTCTGACCCACGAGAGCAGAGCGGGAGCCTTGGAAACACAGGGCCTGGGTCACCCTGACCCCAAGACCACGGGAGGGTTATTAAGCATGTCCCCTTTTAGGTCCACTAGTAGCACGAGCTCAGAAGATAGATGGGGGGCAGTCAGTTCACATATAGTATCGAGGGCAACGCTGGAGGCAGAGGGAGGTCTATAGCAAGCGACAACAGTGAGAGACTTGTTTCTGGAAAGGTGAATTTTTAGAAGTAGAAGCTCAAATTGTTTGGGTACAGATTTAGCCTGCAGAGTTCTGTATTACTTTCTATCTATGCAGTAGATTGCAACACCGCCCCCTTGGCAGTTCTATCTTGGTGGAAAACATTATAGTTAGCATTGGAGATTTCAGGGTTTTTGGTGGTTTTCCTAAGCCAGGATTCAGACACGGCTAAGACATCTGAGTTGGCAGAGTGTGCTAAAGCAGTGAGTAAAATAAACTTAGGGAGTAGGCTTCTAATGTTAACATTCATGAAACCAAGGCTTTTACGTTTACAGACGTCAACAAATGAGAGCACCTGGGGGGTGGGAGTGGAGCTAGGCACTGCAGGACCTGGATTAACCTCCACATCCCCAGAGGAACAGAGGAGAAGTAGGATAAGGGTACGGCTAAAGACAATACGAACTGGCCGTCTAGCACGTTCAGAACAGAGAGTAAAAGGAGCAGGTTTCTGGGCACGATAGCATAGATTCAAGGCATAGTGTACAGACAAAGGTAAGGTAGGATGTGAGTACATTGGAGCTAAACCGAGGCATTGAGTAATGAAGAGAGAGATATAGTCTCTAGAGATGTTTAAACCAGGTGATGTCATCGCATATGTAGGAGGTGGAACAACATGGTTGTTTAAGGCATATTGAGCAGGGCTAGAGGCTCTACAGTGAAATAAGACAGTAATCACTAACCAGGACAGTAATGGACAAGGCATATTGCTATTAGAGAGAGGCATGCGTAGCCAAGTGAACATATAGGTCCAGTGAGTGGTTGGGCTGGCTGGGGACACGGCGATTCAGACAGTTAGCAGGCTAACAATCTAACAGTTAGTAGGCCGGAGCTAAACAAGCTAGCAGCGAGTAGACCAGGGCAAGCTTGCAGTTAGCAGGCCTGGTTAGCAAGCAGTTAGCATGGGCTAGCAGTTAGTAGACCAGGGCAAGCTAGCAGTTAGCAGACCGGGTTATCAAGCAAGCAGTTAGCAAGGGCTAGCAGTTAGCAGACCGGGGTAGTCAAGCTAGCAGTTAGCAGACCGGGTTAGCAAGCAAAGCAGTTAGCAAGGGCTAGCAGTTAACAGACCGGGCAGGCAAGCTAGCAGTTAGCAGACCAGGGCCCGGCGGGTTTAGCAGTTAGCAGACCGGGTTAACAAGCAAGCAGATAGCAGGGGCTAGAAAGTTAGCCTTTGACATCGCGATGGGGGTAAGTCTGTTTCAGCCTCTTCTGCAAGGTGACGCCGATAGACCAGTCGTGGGAATTAGTAGGGTTCCAAGTAGGTCTAAGTAACTAGCTGGCCGATAGTGTAGCCCAATGAACATGCTATTCTCCTCAATTGAAATGTTATAGTTCATTTACATATTAGATTACCTGAGGATTGATTAGAAATGTTGTTTGGACAAAGTTTATTGGTAACTTTGGGATTCCTTTGTATGCATTTTGAACGAGGGAAACTGGTGGATTACTGAATCAAGAGCGCCAACTAACTGACTTTTTTGGATATAAAAGTGACTTTATCGAACAAAACGACCATTTGTGATGTCGCTATACCTTGGGAATGCAAACAGAGGAAGATCTTTCAAATGTAAGTGATTTATTGTATAGCTATTTCTGACTTTCGTGAAGCCTCTGCTTGTTTGGAAAATGTTTGCAATGCTTTTGTATGCGCGCCCTGTCCTCAGGTAATCGCATGGTATGCTTTCGCCGTAAAGCATTTTTGAAATCTGACAAATCGGCTGGATTAACAACAAGTTAAGCTTTTAAACGATATAAGACACTTTGTATTTTCATGAATGTTTTATAATACGAGTTTTGTATTTTGAATTTCGCGCACAGCAATATCACCAGATGTTGGCTAGGTGGGACGCTAGCTTCATGTTGAGCCCTGCATGTTTTCTTTCAAAACGGTTTTCAGATGTTTTTATTATAATTACGTCAACATTAGCATACTGTACATCGGTCCATGTACGTAGAATAGATCTGCAAGAGGGGGTAACTTCACTCCATAAGAAGCAGGAGTAGGATCCCCATGACGTGGCTCTACACGGGGGCGGGACGGGGGATTGAAAGTGGAAAAAATGTGGTTGATGCAGTGAAGGAGAATTACATGAGCGTGTCGAATTAAAGGAACGTGTGGTACAGCAAGCTCAGAAAGAGAGGGAGGAGAGAGAGATATGGGGAGAGGGAGAGAGAAAGTAGAATGAGAGCGAGTGTATGAGAGCGATACAGGAGAGGTAGATCGAGAGAGAGAAAGAGGGAGGGAGTAGAGAGGGAGAGAACTAAAGAGAAAGAACAAGAGAGAGTGATAGATACAGGGAGGGAGGGAGAGAGAAAGGGAGGGAGAGAGGGAGGGAGGGAGAGAGGGAGAGAGGGAGATATAGGAAAGGGAGAGTGAGGGATACAGGGAGGGAGAGAGACATAGAGGGAGAGAGATAGAGGGAGTGAGATAGAGAGAGGGGAGAGGTAGTGAGATAGAGGGAGGGGAGAGGGAGTGAGAGAGGGGGAGCGATAGAGGGGAGAGGTAGAGGGAGTGAGAGGGAGAAACAGGTATCTGATATATACAGCGCAGATAGCGAGGGAGGAAGGACGAGAGAGCCTCAGTGAAAGAAAATGACAGCGCATGGGAAAGAAAAAGACGGAGAAGAGAGAAGCATGGATAAACAAGTTACTAAAAATACTTCCTTCCTCCACCGTCCTCTCACAGAGCATAAAAGATGTACCCTAGTTTAATAAATCTGTCAGCTCCCTTTCGCCTATTTAACGTTATTCAAAATGTCCTTTGTCAATTCATCTCTCCTTCTTAATACAGAGAGGCATCTTTGGTCCACGTCTCATCGTCAGTTCTCTTCTCATCGTCAGTCTGCTATTGCCCTTATCTTTCATTTTACAACATATGTCACTCACTCCCCTCTCCTTCCTTCCTCATCCTTTCCTACCTCCCTATGCAGTTCCCTCAAATCAGTGAGTCAATTCGTTCATAGCGTTATTGATCCCTGCCAGGTTGACATTGTGGATTCTTCATGGGTTGCATGTTCTGAGACAGCTCGGTCTCAGAGGTTCTGTATCTGATTCAGGATCTGCTGGGAATCTGCTTCCTTCTGGGAGGTATATCTTCTTCACAGCAGTAGATTCAAATATTTTTGGTCATGTCATCTTATCTGTTCAAATAGTCTTGCCATCTCAATGGCTAAGGGGGGGTATAATGTTGCTGTTGGCATGCACAACAATTCCACACATGTATTAGTTATGTGTTGTATTGTGTGTTCTCTTAATTTCATTACGGAACCATGTTAGTGTAGGAAACTGCTAATTTAGCTAGCCTTTTAGTGAGCCAGGAAGGAGTGGAGGATTTCTCAGTTATAATGGTGCCTTTCAATGCATGATTCTGTGTGGTTGTTTTCAAATAACAAAACGGGAACAAACATGTATTCCATATGAATTCAATATGTACAGTCCAATAACTAGGGGTGCTTGTTCATACCATAAGGTCATACCTCATTAGTCAGAAAGTGTTACTGAAAGCTCTATACGACATGTTTTGCTCTCACTGTGCTTCTGCTAAGAGTTACATTTGCCACTCTCCTGTCTCTATAACATGCTCCATCTCTATACCCCCAGGGGGCAGAACGAGGCATGGCCAGCATAGAGACATCATCTCCTTAGCCTTGAAATACATGAACTTTGTGTATGCAGGAGAGATATGTCTGGGCGTCTTCCCAAATGGCAACTTATTCCCTTTATAGTGTGAGCCCTTATTCCCATAGATCAAAAGTAGTACGCTATATAGGGAATATGATGCCATTGGCGATTGTTACGTTCCCCAGTTTATGTGTTGTAGTTTGTGTATTTGCATGTGTTTATTTTAGGAAATGGCTTCCTGAAATCCCTCAAGCAGCTGATTGGTCGACTCCATGGCTAATTGGAGAGCTGACCCCACCCCTCGTCAAGACGCAGCTGTCTCCAATTACCCATTCATTCTGAAGCTATATAAATGTCAGTGTTCTGTTCAGGAGAGAGAGATTTGCTGGGAGATTTTGCTAGAGAGATTTTGCTAGAGAGATTTTGCTAGAGAGATTTTGCTAGAGAGATTTTGCTAGAGAGATTTTGCTAGAGAGATTTTGCTAGAGAGATTTTGCTGGGAGGTCATTGCAGAGATTTTGCTAGAGAGATTTTGCTAGAGATTTTGCTGGGCTGAGAGTTGGTATGTTTTGTGAGTTTGCTGCTCAGATAGAGCTTATTTGATGTCCTTTGTTTCTTAGTTTGATTGTGAAATTGTTTAATATTCTGTTTCATTTGTTCCCAGCGGGGAAGGGGAAGGCACCAAGGGAGTGCTTAGGCAAGAGGCCCGCGGGCATACATATACCCGTAGCATATTCGCTATCTAGGCACACTAGGTAAGACCTGGGTGGACCACCCCCTTGTATTTTGGTTAGGGCACCAGGTGGTGCTAAATTAGGTAAGTAGTGGGTAGGCAGGTAAGATAGGAGAGGGGGGGCTTTGAGATTTACTTTCTTTGCTTTGGTTCTGTCCAGCCCCTTTTCCCCATATTACCGTGTGAAGGAATAAAGTCCTGGTAAACGGTACCACATTCTGCCTGTTGTCATTCTTTCTTGCACCTACAGTCCATACCTTTTTCACTTCACGGAGAGTTTAGTTGTAGCAGGGTGTTGCGTTCCCTCTTCATAGAGGTGTGCGTAACAGCGATGCAAGCATGCAACACCTTCTATAGTTTTTATTGGCCGTAATGAATAACAACTGAGTGAACAACAAGTTGCTGTCATAACCAGCTGCGTGCATGCTGTTCAACTGGTTTAATATTATTATTGGTTAACATGTTGCGGTCATAACCAGCTGGGTGCATGCTGTTCAACTGGTTTAATATTATTATTGGTTAACATGTTACTGTTATAACCAGCTGGGTGCATGCTGTTCAACTGGTTTAATATTATTATTGGTTAACATGTTACTGTTATAACCAGCTGGGTGCATGCTGTTCAACTGGTTTAATATTATTATTGGTTAACATGTTACTGTTATAACCAGCTGGGTGC
>NW_027001540.1:0-7357 GCF_036934945.1 Oncorhynchus masou masou
AGCGGTCTAAGGCACTGCATCTCAGGGCTAGAGGCGTCACTACAGACCCTGGTTCGATTCCAGGCTGTATCACAGCGGTCTAAGGCACTGCATCTAGCACACTAGCTAGCACCACCGCTAACTAGCTAGCCGTTTCACATTGGTTACATCTGTCTGCACTTGACCCTGTCTTCTGCCTGCCCCTTTCTGTTTGGTCAATAAACTTCTGTGATTCTAGCTGTGGGTCTTATGCTGAGTTCTGATGTATAAGGTGTGGGCTCTGGTCAACAGTAGTGCTGTCACGACTCCTACCGAAGGTCGTCACCTGCCTTGAGCTGCCACTGATCTTTTCCTCCCCTCCTTGTCTGTTTATTAGTTACACCTGTTGTTAAAGTAGGTTCATTAGATGGGCTTTATTAGCCAGCCGGCCCGCCTGCTGGGTGTGCGGGATTGTTTTATGTGTACTCTTTGTACACGCATGTATGGCACGGTTGGTCGTGTACGTGAGCTGCTTTTTGGGACTGTGTAGTTCTGTAATTTGTACTGTTTAGTTCCCCTGTGTTTTGGGGCTGTTGCAGTTACCGTGTGTTTTGGGGCTGTTTAGTTCCCCTGTGTTTTGGGACTGTTTAGTTCCCCTGTGTTTTGTGGGCTGTTTAGTTCCCCTGTGTTTTGGGACTGTTTAGTTACTGTGTGTTTTGGGGCTGTTTAGTTGCCCTGTGTTTTGGGACTGTTTAGTTTCCCTGTGTTTTGGGACTGTTTAGTTCCCCTGTGTTTTGGGACTGTTTGGTTCCCCTGGACTTTTGGGACTGTTCAGTTCCCCTGTGTTTTGGGGCTGTTTAGTTACCCTGTGTTTGGGACTGTTTAGTTCCCCTGTGTTTTGGGGCTGTTTAGTTCCCCTGTGTTTTGATACTGTTTAGTTCCCCTGTGTTTTGGGACTGTGTAGTTCCCTGTGTTTTGATACTGTTTAGTTCCCTGTGTTTTGATACTGTTTAGTTACCCTGTGTTTTGGGGCTGTTTAGTTCCCCTGTGTTTTGGGACTGTTTAGTTCCCCTGTGTTTTAGGGCTGTTTAGTTACCCTGTGTTTTGGGACTGTTTAGTTACCCTGTGTTTTGGGGCTGTTTAGTTACCCTGTGTTTTGATACTGTTTAGTTCCCTGTGTTTTTCATTTGTTCCCCTGTGTTTTGGGACTGTTTAGTTACCGTGTGTTTTGGGGCTGTTTAGTTTCCCCTGTGTTTTGGGACTGTTTAGTTACTGTGTGTTTTGGGGCTGTTTAGTTGCCCTGTGTTTTGGGACTGTTTAGTTCCCCTGTGTTTTGGGGCTGTTGGATTCCCCTGTGTTTTGATACTGTTTAGTTCCCCTGTGTTTTGGGACTGTTTAGTTCCCCTGTGTTTTGATACTGTTTAGTTCCCCTGTGTTTTGGGACTGTTTAGTTACCCTGTGTTTTGGGGCTGTTTAGTTCCCCTGTGTTTTGGGACTGTTTAGTTCACCTGTGTTTTGGGACTGTTTAGTTCCGCTGTGTTTTGGGACTGTTTAGTTCCGCTGTGTTTTGGGACTGGACTGTGTTTTGGGGCTGTTTAGTTACCCTGTGTTTTGGGACTGTTTAGTTACCCTGTGTTTTGGGACTGTTTAGTTCCCCTGTGTTTTGATACTGTTTAGTTCTGTGTGTTTGGGGCTGTTTAGTTACCCTGTGTTTTGGGACTGTTTAGTTCCCCTGTGTTTTGGGGCTGTTTAGTTCCCCTGTGTTTTGATACTGTTTAGTTCCGCTGTGTTTTGGGACTGTTTAGTTCCGCTGTGTTTTGGGACTGTTTAGTTCCCCTGTGTTTTGGGACTGTTTAGTTCCCCTGTGTTTTGGGACTGTTTTAGTTCCCCTGTGTTTTGGGACTGTTTAGTTTCCCCTGTGTTTTGGGGCTGTTTAGTTCCTCTGTGTTTTGGGACTGTTTAGTTCCCCTGTGTTTTGGGACTGTTTAGTGCCCTGTGTTTTGTGTTTTGTGTTTTGGGCTGTTTAGTTCCCTATGTTTTGGGACTGTTTAGTTCCCTGTGTTTTGGGGCTGTGTTTTGGGGGCTGTTTAGTTCCCCTGTGTTTTGGGGGGGACCGTTTAGTTCCGCTGTGTTTTGGGACTGTTTAGTTCCCTGTGTTTTGATACTGTTTAGTTCCTCTGTGTTTTGATACTGTTTAGTTCCCCTGTGTTTTGGGGCTGTTTAGTTTCCCCTGTGTTTTGGGGCTGTTTAGTTCCCCTGTGTTTTGATACTGTTTAGTTCCCCTGTGTTTTGGGGCTGTTTAGTTCCCCTGTGTTTTGGGACTGTTTAGTTCCCCTGTGTTTTGGGACTGTTTAGTTCCTCTGTGTTTTGGGACTGTTTAGTTCCCCTGTGTTTTGGGACTGTTTAGTGCCCCTGTGTTTTGGGGCTGTTTAGTTCCCCTATGTTTTGGGACCGTTTAGTTCCCCTGTGTTTTGGGACTGTTTAGTTCCCCTGTGTTTTGGGACCGTTTAGTTCCGCTGTGTTTTGGGACTGTTTAGTTCCCCTGTGTTTTGATACTGTTTAGTTCCCCTGTGTTTTGATACTGTTTAGTTACCCTGTGTTTTGGGGCTGTTTAGTTCCCCTGTGTTTTGGGACTGTTTAGTTCCCTGTGTTTTGGGGCTGTTTAGTTCCCCTGTGTTTTGGGACTGTTTAGTTACCCTGTGTTTTGGGGCTGTTTAGTTACCCTGTGTTTTGATACTGTTTAGTTCCCCTGTGTTTTGATACTGTTTAGTTCCCCTGTGTTTTGATACTGTTTAGTTCCCCTGTGTTTTGGGACTGTTTAGTTACTGTGTGTTTTGGGGCTGTTTAGTTCCCCTGTGTTTTGGGACTGTTTAGTTACTGTGTGTTTTGGGGCTGTTTAGTTGCCCTGTGTTTTGGGACTGTTTAGTTCCCCTGTGTTTTGGGGCTGTTTAGTTCCCCTGTGTTTTGATACTGTTTAGTTCCCCTGTGTTTTGGGACTGTTTAGTTCCCCTGTGTTTTGATACTGTTTAGTTCCCCTGTGTTTTGGGACTGTTTAGTTACCCTGTGTTTTGGGGCTGTTTAGTTCCCCTGTGTTTTGGGACTGTTTAGTTCACCTGTGTTTTGGGACTGTTTAGTTCCGCTGTGTTTTGGGACTGTTTAGTTCCGCTGTGTTTTGGGACTGTTTAGTTACCCTGTGTTTTGGGGCTGTTTAGTTACCCTGTGTTTTGGGACTGTTTAGTTACCCTGTGTTTTGATACTGTTTAGTTCCCCTGTGTTTTGGGGCTGTTTAGTTCCCCTGTGTTTTGGGACTGTTTAGTTACCGTGTGTTTTGGGGCTGTTTAGTTACCCTGTGTTTTGATACTGTTTAGTTCCCCTGTGTTTTGGGACTGTTTAGTTCCCCTGTGTTTTGGGACTGTTTAGTTCCGCTGTGTTTTGGGACTGTTTAGTTCCGCTGTGTTTTGGGACTGTTTAGTTCCCCTGTGTTTTGATACTGTTTAGTTCCCCTGTGTTTTGGGGCTGTTTAGTTCCCCTGTGTTTTGGGACTGTTTAGTTCCCCTGTGTTTTGGGACTGTTTAGTTCCTCTGTGTTTTGGGACTGTTTAGTTCCCCTGTGTTTTGGGACTGTTTAGTGCCCCTGTGTTTTGGGGCTGTTTAGTTCCCCTATGTTTTGGGACCGTTTAGTTCCCCTGTGTTTTGGGACTGTTTAGTTCCCCTGTGTTTTGGGACCGTTTAGTTCCGCTGTGTTTTGGGACTGTTTAGTTCCCCTGTGTTTTGATACTGTTTAGTTCCCCTGTGTTTTGATACTGTTTAGTTCCCCTGTGTTTTGGGGCTGTTTAGTTCCCCTGTGTTTTGGGGCTGTTTAGTTCCCCTGTGTTTTGGGACTGTTTAGTTTCCCTGTGTTTTGGGGCTGTTTAGTTCCCCTGTGTTTTGGGGCTGTTTAGTTCCCCTGTGTTTTGGGACCGTTTAGTTTCCCTGTGTTTTGGGACCGTTTAGTTCCCCTGTGTTTTGGGGCATTTGTTTTGAGTGGTGTCTGTTGTCACTGGGTCGGTGAATAAAGAAGTAGCGCTACTCTGAACTCTGTCTCCTACGTCTCACTCCTTCCTCCACTACACCCCGGGCATTACAAGTGCACTGTTTAGGGAATAGGGTGCCATTTGGGACTCACATATCAACTGGTGTTATTCTATTTGCAGATTGTAATACGATAACTGTTGTTTATAGCTGCCGTTGATGGGTACTTGCTTGCTCTCAGGGCGTTGATGAGTGATGGGAGGAGTAGGTTGCTCTGCACTGGCTGAGGTGATGTGAACTTGTCATCGTAGCTAACGAACATATACCGCAAACACATGCTGTAAACACAACACATAGCTGAACTAGTTTATAGCTGGATGTTGCTGGGCCCAATATATAGCTGATCTAGTTTATAGCTGAATGTTGCTGGGCCCAATACATAGCTGATCTAGTTTATAGCTGAATGATGCTGGGCCCGACACAAAGCTGATCTAGTTTATAGCTGGATGTTGCTGGGCCCAACACATAGCTGATCTAGTTTATAGCTGAATGTTACAACACCAAACACATACTGATATACAACACATGATAGAGACAGTCAAAACACCACCAACAGACAAAACAACACCGAACACATACTGATATACAACACATGATAGAGACAGTCAAAACACGACCGACAGACAAAACAACACCAAACACATACTGATATACAACACATGATAGAGACAGTCAAAACACCATGCAGAGAACCTTTCAAACCTGAAATCCAACAGTGCATGCTGGGAATGTATTTATGTTTTGCTGATCTTTGTTCTGTGTAAATATATTGAGGTGTATGGTGACCTGCAGTGTGTAAATATATTGAGGTGTATGGTGACCTGCAGTGTGTAAATATATTGAGGTGGATGGTGACCTGCAGTGTGTAAATATATTGAGGTGTATGGTGACCTGCAGTGTGTAAATATATTGAGGTGTATGGTGACCTGCAGTGTGTAAATATATTGAGGTGGATGGTGACCTGCAGTGTGTAAATATATTGAGGTGTATGGTGACCTGCAGTGTGTAAATATATTGAGGTGGAAGGTGACCTGCAGTGTGTAAATATATTGAGGTGTATGGTGACCTGCAGTGTGTAAATATATTGAGGTGTATGGTGACCTGCAGTGTGTAAATATATTGAGGTGGAAGGTGACCTGCAGTGTGTAAATATATTGAGGTGTATGGTGACCTGCAGTGTGTAAATATATTGAGGTGGATGGTGACCTGCAGTGTGTAAATATATTGAGGTGGAAGGTGACCTGCAGTGTGTAAATATATTGAGGTGGAAGGTGACCTGCAGTGTGTAAATATATTGAGGTGGAAGGTGACCTGCAGTGTGTAAATATATTGAGGTGGAAGGTGACCTGCAGTGTGTAAATATATTGAGGTGGAAGGTGACCTGCAGTGTGACCTTTACATATATTGAGGTGGAAGGTGACCTGCAGTGTGTAAATATATTGAGGTGGAAGGTGACCTGCAGTGTGTAAATATATTGAGGTGTATGGTGACCTGCAGTGTGTAAATATATTGAGGTGGAAGGTGACCTGCAGTGTGTAAATATATTGAGGTGGATGGTGACCTGCAGTGTGTAAATATATTGAGGTGGAAGGTGACCTGCAGTGTGTAACACATATGTGAGGTGGATGGTGACCTGCAGTGTGTAAATATATTGAGGTTGGCGCCCCCCCTTAGGTGTGTGCCGTGGCGGAGATCTTTGTGGGCTATACTCGGCCTTGTCCCAGGATTATAAGTTGGTGGCTGAAGATATCCCTCTAGTGGTGTGGGAGGCTGTGCTTTGGCAAAGTGGGTGGGGTTATATCCTTCTTGTTTGGCCCTGTCCAGGGGTATCATCGGATGGGGTCACAGTGTCTCCTGACCCCTCCTGTCTCAGCCTCCAGTATTTATGCTGCAGTGGTTTATGTGTCGGGGGGCTAGAGTCAGTTTGTTATATCTGGAGTACTTCTCCTGTCTTATCCGGTGTCCTGTGTGAATTTAAGCACGTTCTCTCTAATCCACTCTTTCTTTCTTCCTCCCTTTCGCCCTTGGACCATGCCTCAGGATTACCTGGCATGATGAATCCTTGCTGTCCCCAGTCCACCTGGTCGTGCTGCTGCTCCAGTTTCAACTGTTCTGCCTGCGGCTATGGAATCCTGACCTGTTCACTGGACGTGCTACCTGTCCCAGATCAATTATTTGACCATGCTGGTCATTTATGAACATTTGAACATCTTGGCCATGTTCTGTTATAATCTCCACCCGGCACAGCCAGAAGAGGACTGGCCACCCCTCATAGCCTGGTTCCTCTCTAGGTTTCTTCCAAGGTTTTGGCCTTTCTAGGGAGTTTTTCCTAGCCAACGTGCTTCAACACCTGCATTGCTTGCTGTTTGGGGTTTTAGGCTGGGTTTCTGTACAGCACTTTGAGATATCAGCTGATGTACGAAGGGCTTTATAAATACATTTGATTTGGAAGGTGACCTGTAGTGTAAATATATTGAGGTGGTGCACTCCAATCAAGTTGTAGAAACATCTCAAGGATGATCAATGGAAGCAAGATGCACCTGAGCTCAATTTTGAATCTCATAGCAAAGGGTCTGAATACTTATGTAAAAACCTGTTTTCGCTTTTTCATTATGGGGTATTGTGGCTATAACACAACAAATACATTAACTTTCTAGCTACAGGCTTGAGTCAAACCCAATACAACACAAGAGTGAAACCCTATGTATTTTCAAGTATTGTGGTGGCAGCATCATGTTATGGGTATGCTTGTCATCGGCAGGGACTGGGGAGTTTGTCAGGATCAAAAGGAATATGAAAAGGAGCAAAGCCCAGGTAAAAAGATAGAGGAAATCTTACATCAGTCTTCTGAAAACCTAACCTGTGACAGGCTCTGATCTATAGTAGTACCACTATGTAGGGTATAGGGCTCTGGTCTATAGTAGTACCACTATATAGGGAATAGGGCTCTGGTCTATAGTAGTTCCACTATATAGGGAATAGGGCTCTGGTCTATAGTAGTACCACTATATAGGGAATAGGGCTCTGGTCTATAGTAGTACCACTATATAGGGAATAGGGCTCTGGTCTATAGTAGTACCACTATATAGGGAATAGGGTGGCATTTATGACGTGGTGGGAGTACAGTGTCGCAGGGTTTTAATAAACAGAGCAGGGTAATTATTCTGCTTGCACATCTCCTATAAACATGGAATGCATAAACAGTGAACTCAGAATGGCAACAGTGGCGTGCAGCTCCTTCCAACAGACCACAGCAGCAGACAATGCGCTTGCCACGAGCTGAGAGGTGGCAATGATGTCAACAGACTCATTTTCAATGGCTCTCCAAC
>NW_027001541.1:0-7357 GCF_036934945.1 Oncorhynchus masou masou
AGAGATAGAAGTGGGTATATGTGAGAGAGAGATATAGAAGTGGTATATGTGAGAGAGAGAGAAAGAGAGAGAGAGATAGAAGTAAGTATAAGGGGGAGAGAGAGATAGAAGGGTGCATATGTGAGAGAGAGAGATATATAGAAGTGGGTATATGTGAGAGAGAGAGATATATAGAAGTGGGTATATGTGAGAGAGAGATATATAGAAGTGGGTATATGTGAGAGAGAGAGATATATAGAAGTGGGTATATGTGAGAGAGAGATATATATATATAGCAGTGGGTATATGTGAGAGAGAGAGAGAGATATATATATATATAGAAGTGGGTATATGTGAGAGAGAGAGATATATATATATAGAAGTGGGTATATGTGAGAGAGAGAGAGATATATATAGAAGTGGGTATATGTGAGAGAGAGAGAGATATATATAAAGGGTATATGTGAGAGAGAGATATATAGAAGTGGGTATATGATAGAGAGATATAGAAGTGGGTATATGTGACAGAGAGGGAGATATTTTATATAGAAGTGGGTATATGTGAGAGAGAGAGATATTATATATATAGAAGTGGGTATATGTGAGAGAGAGAGAGAGAGTATATAGAAGTGGGTATAGAAGTGGGTATATGTGAGAGAGAGAGATATATAGAAGTGGGTATATGTGAGAGAGATATATATATATATAGAAGTGGGTATATGTGAGACAGAGATATATATAGAAGTGGGTATATGTGAGAGAGAGAGATATATATAGATAGAAGTGGGTATATGTGAGAGAGAGATATATATAGAAGTGGGTATATGTGAGAGAGAGATATATATATAGAAGTGGGTATATGTGAGAGAGAGATATATATATATAGAAGTGGGTATATGAGAGAGAGAGATATATATATATAGAAGTGGGTATATGGAGAGAGAGATATATATAGAAGTGGGTATATGTGAGAGAGAGATATATATAGAAGTGGGTATATGTGAGAGAGAGATATAGATAGAAGTGGGTATATGTGAGAGAGAGAGATATATATATAGAAGTGGGTATATGTGAGGAGAGAGAGATATATATATAGAAGTGGGTATATGTGAGAGAGAGAGATATATATATAGAAGTGGGTATATGTGAGAGAGAGATATATATATATAGAAGTGTATATGTAGAGAGAGAGATATATATATAGAAGTGGGTATATGTGAGAGAGAGAGATATATATATAGTGGGTATATGTGAGAGAGAGATATATATATAGAAGTGGGTATATGTGAGAGAGAGATATATTATAGAAGGGTATGAGTGAGAGAGATATATATATAGAAGTGGGTATATGTGAGAGAGAGATATATATATAGAAGTGGGTATATGTGAGAGAGAGATATATATATATAGAAGGGTATATGTGAGAGAGAGATATAGAAGTGGGTATATGTGATAGAGAGATATAGAAGTGGGTATATGTGAGAGAGAGATATAGAAGTGGGTATATGTGAGAGAGAGATATAGAAGTGGGTATATGTGAGAGAGAGAGAGAGAAGAAGTGGGTATATGTGAGAGAGAGAGATAGAAGTGGGTATAGAGTGAGAGAGAGAGATATATAGAAGTGGGTATATATAACACAGAGAGAGAGAGATATATAGAAGTGGGTATATGTGAGAGAGAGATATATATATATAGATAGAGAGAGGGTATATGGGTATATGAGAGAGAGATATATATATATAGAAGTGGGTATATGTGAGAGGAGATATATATATATAGAAGTGGGTATATGTGAGAGAGAGATATATATATAGAAGTGGGTATGAGAGAGAGATATATATAGAAGTGGGTATATGTGAGAGAGAGATATATATATATAGAAGTGGGGTATATGTGAGAGAGAGATATAGAAGTGGGTATATGAGAGAGAGAGATATATATATATAGAAGTGGGTATATGTGAGAGAGAGAGATATATATATAGAAGTGGGTATATGTGAGAGAGAGAGATAGATATAGAATATATGTGAGAGAGAGTAGAATATATGTGAGAGAGAGAGATATGACAGTGGGTATATGTGAGATAGAGAGATATGACATATAAGTGGGTATATGTGAGAGAGAGAGATATATATAGAAGTGGGTATATGTGAGAGAGAGATATATATATAGAAGTGGGTATATGAGAGAGAGAGATATATATATAGAAGTGGGTATATGTGAGAGAGATATACAGGAGAGAGATATATATAGAAGTGGGTATATGTGAGAGAGAGATATATAGAATATATAGAATATGGTATATGTGAGAGAGAGATATATATTAGAAGTGGGTATATGAGAGAGAGATATATATATAGAAGTGGGTATATGTGAGAGAGATATATATATATAGAAGTGGGTATATGTAAGAGAGAGAGATATATATATAGAAGTGGGTATATGTGAGAGAGAGATATATATATATAGAAGTGGGTATATGTGAGAGAGAGATATAGAAGTGGGTATATGTGAGAGAGAGAGAAGTGGGTATATGTGAGAGAGATATAGAAGTGGGTATAAGTGGGAGAGAGAGAGATATATATATAGAAGTGGGATATGAGAGAGAGATATATATATAGAAGTGGGTATATGTGATAGAGAGATATGTGGGAGAGAGAGATATATATATAGAAGTGGGTATATGTGAGAGAGAGAGATAGAGAGATAGAAGTGGGTATATGAGAGAGAGAAAGATAGAAGGGATATATATAGAAGTGGGTATATGTGAGAGAGAGAGATATAGAAGTGGGTATATGAGAGAGAGATATATAGTGGGTATAGAAGTGGGTATATGTGAGAGAGAGATATATATATATAGAAGTGGGTATATGGGAGAGAGATATATATATAGAAGTGGGTATATGTGAGAGATATATATATATATAGAAGTGGGTATATGTGAGAGAGAGATATATATATATAGAAGTGGGTATATGTGAGAGAGAGATATAGAAGTGGGTATATGATAGAAGATATATATATAGAAGTGGGTATATGTGAGAGAGAGATGAGAGAGAGAGATATAGAAGTGGGTATATGTGAGAGAGAGATATAGAAGTGGGTATATGTGAGAGAGAGAGAAAGTGGTATATGTGAGAGAGAGAGATAGAATGGGTATATGTGAGAGAGAGAGATAGAAGTGGGTATATGTGAGAGAGAGAGATAGAAGTGGGTATATGTGAGAGAGAGATATATAGAAGTGGGTATATGTGAGAGAGAGAGATATATAGCAGTGGGTATATGTGAGAGAGAGATAGATATATATAGAAGTGGGTATATGTGAGAGAGATATATATATATAGAAGTGGGTATATGTGAGAGATATATATATATAGAGTGGGTATATGTGAGAGATATATATATATAGTATATGTAGAGAGAGATATATAGAAGTGGGTATATGTGAGAGAGATATATATATATAGAAGTGGGTATATGTGGAGAGAGATATATATATATAGAAGTGGGTATATGTGAGAGAGAGATATATATATATAGAAGTGGGTATATGTGAGAGAGAGAGAGATGAGAGAGAGAGATATATATATAGAAGTGGGTATATGTGAGAGAGAGAGATATATATATAGAAGTGGGTATATGTGAGAGAGAGAGATATATATATAGAAGTGGGTATATGTGAGAGAGAGAGAGATATATATATAGAAGTGGGTATATGAGAGAGAGAGAGATATATATGGGTATATGTGAGAAGTGGGTATATAGAAGTGGGTATATGAGAGAGAGATATATATATATAGAAGTGGGTATATGTGAGAGAGAGATATATATATAGAAGTGGGTATATGTGAGAGAGAGATATATAGAAGTGGGTATATGTGATATATATAAGTGGGTATATGTAGAGAGATATATATATAGAAGTGGGTATATGTGAGAGAGAGATAAGTGGGTATATGTGATAGAGAGATATAGAAGTGGGTATATGTGAGAGAGATATAGAAGTGGGTATATGTGAGAGAGAGATATAGAAGTGGGTATATGTGAGAGAGAGAGATAGAAGTGGGTATATGTGAGAGAGAGAGAGAGTGGGTATATATATATAGAAGTGGGTATATGTGAGAGAGAGATATATATAGAAGTGGGTATATGTGAGAGAGAGATATATATAGAAGTGGGTATATGTGAGAGAGAGATATATATATATAGAAGTGGGTATATGTGAGAGAGATATATATATATGAAGTGGGTATATGAGAGAGAGAGATATATATATATAGAAGTGGGTATATGTGAGAGAGAGATATATATATAGTGGGTATATGTGAGAGAGAGATATATATATATAAGTGGGAGAGAGAGAGATATATATATAGAAGTGGGTATATGTGAGAGAGAGAGATATATATATAGAAGTGGGTATATGGAGAGAGATATATATATATAGAAGTGGGTATATGAGAGAGAGAGATATATATATATATAGAAGTGGTATAGAGAGAGAGATATATATAGAAGTGGGTATATGTGAGAGAGAGAGATATATATATAGAAGTGGGTATATGTGAGAGAGAGAGATATATATATAGAAGTGGGTATATGTGAGAGAGAGAGATATATATATAGAAGTGGGTATATGTGAGAGAGATATATATATATAGAAGTGGGTATATGTGAGAGAGAGAGAGATATATATATAGAAGTGGGTATATGTGAGAGAGAGAGATATATATATAGAAGTGGGTATATGTAGAGAGAGAGATATAGAAGTGGGTATATGTGAGAGAGATATAGAAGTGGGTATATGTGAGAGAGAGATATAGAAGTGGGTATATGTGAGAGAGAGAGATATAGAAGTGGGTATATGTGAGAGAGAGATATAATGGTATATGTAGAGACAGAGATATATAATAGTGGGTATATGTGAGAGAGATAGAAGTGGGTATATGTGAAAGAGAGATAGAAGTGGGTATATGTGAGAGAGAGAGTATATATAGAAGTGGGTATATGTGAGAGAGATATATAGAAGTGGGTATATGTGAGAGAGAGATATATATATATAGAAGTGGGTATATATGTGAGAGAGAGATATATGATATTGGTGTATATGTGAGAGAGAGAGATATATAGAAGTGGGTATATGTGAGAGAGATATAGATAGAAGTGGGTATATGTGAGAGAGAGATATATACATATGTATGTATATGTGAGAGAGATATATATATATAGAAGTGGGTATGTGAGAGAGACATATATATTTAGCAGTATATGTGAGAGAGAGATATATATATAGAAGCAGTATATATGTGAGAGAGAGATATATATATAGAAGTGGGTATATGTGAGAGAGAGAGAGTATTATATATAGAAGTAAGTAGAGTAGAGAGAGAGATACATATAGAAGTGGTATATGTGAGATATATATGGGTATATGTGAGATGGTGAGATATATATATATATAGAAGTGGGTATATGTGAGAGAGAGATATATAGAAGTAAGTATATGTGAGAGAGAGATATATAGAAGTGGGTATATGTGAGAGAGAGATATATATATATAGAAGTGGGTATATAGAGAGAGAGATATATATATAGAAGTGGTATATGAGAGAGATATATATATAGAAGTGGGACATGAGAGAGAGAGAGATATATATATAGAAGTGGGTATATGTGAGAGAGAGAGAGATATAGAAGTGGGTATATGTGAGAGAGAGATATATGTGAGAGAGAGATATAGAAGTGGGTATATGTGAGAGAGAGATATAGAAGTGGGTATATGTGTGAGAGAGAGATATAGAAGTGGGTATATGTGGAGAGAGAGATATAGAAGTGGGTATATGTGAGAGAGATATATAGAAGTGGGTATATGTGAGAGAGAGAGAAAGAGAGAGAGAGAGATAGAAGTGGGTATGTGTGTGAGAGAGAGAGATAGATAGAAGTGGGTATATGTGAGAGAGAGAGATATATATAGAAGTGGGTATATGTGAGAGAGAGAGATAGAAGTGGGTATATGTGAGAGAGAGAGATAGAAGTGGGTATATGTGAGAGAGAGAGATAGAAGTGGGTATATGTGAGAGAGAGAGATAGAAGTGGGTATATGTGAGAGAGAGAGATAGAAGTGGGTATATGTGAGAGAGAGAGATAGAAGTGGGTATGTGTGTGAGAGAGAGAGAGATATATATAGAAGTGGGTATATGTGAGAGAGAGAGATAGAAGTGGGTATATGTGAGAGAGAGAGATAGAAGTGTGTATATGTGAGAGAGAGAGATAGAAGTGTGTATATGTGAGAGAGAGAGAGATAGAAGTGTGTATATGTGTGAGAGAGAGAGATATAAGTGTGTATATGTGAGAGACAGATAGACAGAAGTGTGTATATGTGAGAGAGAGACATGGAGATAAAGAAGAAAGAGAGCAACAGATGTGAACCATAAGAGGCCATTTCCACAACTGTGCAGTATGCTGCTGCCGTGTGTTTGTGTCACCAGAAGGAGTGTGTGGGTAATACCTCAGAAGAGTGACAGCTGCGTCTGTTGACATTTAATGGTGGATCCGACAGGGGTCGGGTGGAGGGGAGCGGAATGGCACTAGGGCTCACCGTTAAAGAGGTGAGGCAACGATTTGAGGGAGTAACCCGGAACCTCCAACCCTGGGATGTGTTCATTAGGTGTGTGTGTGTGTGTGTGTGTGTGAGGGTCTATCTGTGGCCCGACTTCTTGATTGTGCGCCTATTAAAAAGGGGTATTCTGCTATTGGTACATACATTTTAAGACATTTAAATGAATGATAAATACCCATTGATTCTTGAAGAATAGTACTTATAAATGCTTCGTGAGCTTAGTTCAAAATATTATATTCTATCATAACCCAAAGTATGAACTGGTTTGAAAACAATGTAACTGTAAACAAACACTGTATAGCCTCAAAACTTGGTTGAAACTTCCGTAAGCAACCGGCCAGGCCGGGAGGTCCGTCGGACTAGCTCAATTGGCCTCAAGCGTCGTCCCGGGTTAGGGAGGTTTGGCCGGTAGGGATATCCTTTGTCTCATCTCACACCAGCGACCTCCTGTGGTTGGCCTGGCGCGGTGCTGGCCAACCAAGGTTGCCCAGGTGCACTGTGTTTCGTCCGACACATTGGTGCGGCTGGCTTCCGGGTTGGATGCGCTGTGTTAAGAAGCAGTTCGGCTTGGTTGGGTTGTGTATCGGAGGATACATGACTTTCAACATACGCCTCTCCAGCCCGTACGGGAGTTGTGGTGATGAGACAAGGTAGTAGCTACTAAACACTTGGATGCTACGACATTGGGGAGAAAAGGGTAAAATTCAAACAAAAAACAACAACAACAAAAACCGTGGTTGAAATTATCATTTTGACATC
>NW_027001542.1:0-7356 GCF_036934945.1 Oncorhynchus masou masou
TCCATCTATAGCCCACCAATAGCCCATCTATAGCCCACCAATAGCCCATCTATAGCCCACCAATAGTCCATCTATAGCCCATCTATAGCCCACCAATAGTCCATCTATAGCCCATCTATAGTCTCCACCAATAGCCCATCTATAGCCCACCAATAGCCCACCAATAGTACATCTATAGTCCATCTATATCCCACCAATAGCCCATATATAGCCCATCTATAGCCCACCAATAGCCCACCAATAGTCAATCTATAGTCCATCTATAGCCCACCAATAGTCCATCTATAGCCCACCAATAGTCCATCTACAGTCCATCTATAGCCCACCAATAGTCCATCTATAGTCCATCTATAGCCCACCAATAGCCCATCTATAGCCCACCAATAGTCCATCTATAGCCCACCAATAGCCCATCTATAGCCAACCAATAGCCCATCTATAGCCCATCTATAGCCCACCAATACCCCATCTATAGCCCACCAATAGCCCATCCATAGCCCACCAATAGTCCGTCTATAGCCCACCAATAGCCCATCTATAGCCCACCAATAGTCCATCTATAGTCCATCTATAGCCCACCAATAGCCCATCTATAGCCCACCAATAGTCAATCTATAGTCCATCTATAGCCCACCAATAGTCCATCTATAGCCCACCAATAGTCAATCTACAGTCCATCTATAGCCCACCAATAGTCCATCTATAGTCCATCTATAGCCCACCAATAGCCCATCTATAGCCCACCAATAGCCCACCAATAGTCCATCTATAGCCCACCAATAGACCATCTATAGTCCATCTATAGCCCACCAATAGTCCATCTATAGCCACACCAATAGCCCATCTATAGCCCACCAATAGCCCATCTATAGCCCACCAATAGCCCATCTATAGCCCACCAATAGTCCATCTATAGCCCACCCATAGCCCATCTATAGCCCATCTATAGCCCACCAATAGCCCATCTATAGCCCACCAACAGCCCATCTATAGCCCACCAATACACAGGGGGCTATACACAGGGGGTACCGGTACAGAGTCAATGTGGAGGCTATATACAGGGGGTACCGGTACAGAGTCTCTGTGGAGGCTATATACAGGGGGTACCGGTACAGAGTCAATGTGGAGGCTATATACAGGGAGTATCGGTACAGAGTCTCTGTGGAGGCTATATACAGGGTATTACGGTACAGAGTCAATGTGGAGGCTATATGCAGGGGGTACCAGGTACAGAGTCAATGTGGAGGCTATATACAGGGGGTACCAGTACAGAGTCAATGTGGAGGCTATATACAGGGGGTACCGGTACAGAGTCAATGTGGAGGCTATATACAGGGGGTACCAGTACAGAGTCAATGTGGAGGCTATATACAGGGGGTACTAGTACAGAGTCAATGTGGAGGCTATATACAGGGGGCACCGGTACAGAGTCAATGTGGAGGCTATATACAGGGGGTACCAGTACAGAGTCAATGTGGAGGCTATATACAGGGGGTACCAGTACAGAGTCAATGTGGAGGCTATATACAGGGAGTACCAGTACAGAGTCAATGTGGAGGCTATATACAGGGGGTACCAGTACAGAGTCAATGTGGAGGCTATATACAGGGGATACCAGTACAGAGTCAATGTGGAGGCTATATACAGGGGGTACCAGTACAGAGTCAATGTGGAGGCTATATACAGGGTGTACTACGTTACAGAGTCAATGTGGAGGCTATATACAGGGTGTTACTAGTACAGAGTCAATGTGGAGGCTATATACAGGGGGTACCAGTACAGAGTCAATGTGGAGGCTCTATACAGGGTGTTACCAGTTACAAGAGTCAATGTGGAGGCTATATACAGGGTGTTACGGTACAGAGTCAATGTGGAGGCTATATACAGGGTGTTACCAGTACAGAGTCAATGTGGAGGCTCTATACAGGGGGTACCAGTACAGAGTCAATGTGGAGGCGATATACAGGGTGTTACGGTACAGAGTCAATAACTTTCTTCTGAAACTCGTCAGTCTATTCGAGTTTCAGAAGAAAGTGCTTAGTTCTGGCCATTTTGAGCCTGTAATCAAAACCACAGATGCTGATGCTCCAGATACTCAACTAGTCTAAATAATACAATTTTTATTGATTCTTTAATTAGCTACAACAGTTTTCAGCTCTGCTCACAATTGCAAAGGGTTTTCTAATGATCAATTAGCCTTTTAAAATTATAAACTTGGATTAGCTAAGACAATGTGCCATTGGAACACAGGAGTGATGGCTTCTGTACACCTATGTAGATATTCATGTTTTTTTGTTTTAAATCAGCTGTTTCCAGCTACAGTAGTCATTTACAACATTCACGTCTAAACTGTATTTCTGATCAATTTGATGTTATTTTAAATGGACAATTTTCGTTGCTTTTCTTTCAAAAACAAGGACATTTCTAAGTGACCCCAAACTTTTGAATAGTACTGTATATTTATATTTCCTGAGCTTTCTTATGCAGTATCTCCTAGCTATAGGACAGACACTTCAAAACCATATTCCTTTTTTGACTTGTATTTCTATGGGCTACAGTAGTAAAGGCCAAATTCAATATTTCATCAGGGGTCCTACAATTCAATATCAAATAGCTAAATGATCCATGGTATGGCCTTCTTAAAACAATACCATGTCAGCTTAGATTTTCAAGAATTAAAGCACCATTTAATGGTAATGTGGCAGCCTGGTGGTTAGAGCGTTGGGGCGGCAGGGGTAGCCTGGTGGTTAGAGCGTTGGGGCGGCAGGGTAGCCTGGTGGTTAGAGCGTAGGGGCGGCAGGGTAGCCTGGTGGTTAGAGCGTTGGGGCCGGCAGGGTAGCCTGGTGGTTAGAGCATTGGGGTGGCAGGGTAGCCTGGTGGTTAGAGCGTTGGGGCGGCAGGATAGCCTGGTGGTTAGAGCGTTGGGGCGGCAGGGTAGCCTGGTGGTTAGAGTGTTGGGGCGGCTGGGTAGCCTGGTGGTTAGAGCGTTGGGTGGTAGCCTGGTGGTAAGAGCGTTGGGGCGGCAGGGTAGCCTGGTGGTTAGAGCGTTGGGGCGGCAGGGTAGCCTGGTGGTTAGAGCGTTGGGTGGTAGCCTGGTGGTAAGAGCATTGGGGCGGCAGGGTAGCCTGGTGGTTAGAGCGTTGGGGCGGCAGGGTAGCCTGGTGGTTAGAGTGTTGGGGCGGCAGGGTAGCCTGGTGGTAAGAGCATTGGGTGGTAGCCTGGTGGTTAGAGCGTTGGGTGGTAGCCTGGTGGTTAGAGCGTTGGGGCGGCAGGGTAGCCTGGTGGTTAGAGTGTTGGGGCGGCAGGGTAGCCTGGTGGTTAGAGTGTTGGGGCGGCAGGGTAGCCCTGGTGGTTAGAGCGTTGGGGTGGCAGGGTAGCCTAGTGGTTAGAGCGTTGGATTAGTAACCGAAAGTTTGCAAGATCGAATCCCCGAGCTGACAATGTAAAAATTTGTCGTTCTGCCCCTGAACAAGGCAACCCACTGTTCCAAGGCCGTCATTGTAAATAAGAATTTGTTCTTAACTGACTTGCCAGGTAAAATAGAAAAAAAAGAGTGAGAAAAACCACAGAGCTGATTACATGATTGCAGTTATGCGGATAGAGGTCGGGTTCAATACCCTGATGGCATATCTAGAACCAGACTACAAGACTGTGATGGCCCAGATGGAGAAATTGTACAATGATTGCTCTGCAAGTACAAAGCGCGTTAACAACAGATTGTTGGACTTCTATGAACACGCTGTCATACATCACTGCAACGACCTTGATACCTTGATGAGAAGTACTGACCACTGAGAACATGGAGGAAAGGAACACAACAGAGAACCTAAATTGGCATTAATACCATTGTTGCTGAGTGGGTCGGGGACAGCAGTAAGGTGAGCGCCGTCTTGCTGGTAGGTGGTCGAGACAACGGTACATTGAAATGAATTGCCCCCTAGTGGTCATAGGCGATCGTATCTGAATTTTGAATTCATGTTATCCTATGATTTTATCACAAATGATTAAATGAGAGAGAAAAAAAAGTCTGGAAACCTTAAGGACATTTTCACATTTGTCACATCCCCTAAAATAATCGCAAGAGCAGTATATATACAATCCAGAGATGAACCTTAGCCTGGAAAAATCTCCTTTTCAGTGTCTGAGCCCACTTGCCTTAGAGTCGATTACAATAGCCACATCATCAAAAAACGTGTAACCGGATGCATTTTTGTCTGGAAGGCCCATACAGCACTGAATGAGGGCAAATTTGACATGGAAAGCTGGCATGCTGATGGAGTATTTATCTGCGTGGCTTAATGGGTCACTGTTAATTCCTGACCTTTGACTAAGAGTGTTCTGAGCCTTAAGGCACATTATTACCACTACAACACCTACAATACAACACATTACACTACTTCATCACCTACAATACAACACATTATTACACCACTACATCACATTATTACACCACTACATCACCTACAATACAACACATTATTACACCACTACATCACATTATTACACCACTACATCACCTACAATACAACACATTATTACCACTACATCACATTATCACACCACTACATCACCTACAATACAACACATTATTACACCACTACATCACATTATTACACCACTACATCACCTACAATACAACAGATTATTACACCACTACATCACCTACAATACAACACATTATTACACCACTACATCACCTACAATACAACACATTATTACACCACTACATCACCTACAATACAACACATTATTACACCACTACATCACCTACAATACAACACATTATTACACCACTACATCACATTATTACACCACTACATCACCTACAATACAACACATTATTACACCACTACATCACCTACAATACAACACATTATTACACCACTACATCACCACAATACAACACATTATTACACCACTACATCACCTACAATACAACACATTATTACACCTACTACATCACATTATTACACCACTACAACACCTACAATACATTATTACAACCACTACATCACATTATTACACCACTACATCACCTACAATACAACACATTATTACACCACTACATCACATTATTACACCACTACAACACCTACAATACAACATTATTACACCACTACATCACCTACAATATAACACATTATTACACCACTACATCACCTACAATACAACACATTATTACACCACTACATCACCTACAATACAACAGATTATTACACCACTACATCACCTACAATACAACACATTATTACACCTACTACATCACCTACAATATAACACATTATTACGCCTACTACATCACCTACAATACAACACATTATTACACCACTACAACACCTACAATACAACACATTATTACACCACTACATCACATTATTACACCACTACAACACCTACAATACAACACATTATTACACCACTACATCACATTATTACACCACTACAACACCTACAATACAACACATTATTACACCACTACATCACCTACAATACAACACATTATTACACCACTACATCATCTACAATACAACACATTATTACACCTACATTACATCACATTATCACACCACTACATCACATTATTACACCACTACATCACCTACAATACAACACATTATTACGCCACTCCATCACCTAAATACAACACCACTACATCACCTACAATACAACACATTATTACGCCACTACATCACATTCTTGCACCACTGCATCACCTACAATACAACACATTATTACACCACTACAACACATTATTACACCACTACATCACCTACAATACAACACATTATTACACCACTACATCACCTACAATACAACACATTATTACACCACACATTACATTATACACCACTACAACACATTATCACATACACACATTATTACACCACTACAACACATTATCACACCACTACAACACATTATTACACCACTACATCACATTATTACACCACTACATCACCTACAATACAACACATTATTACACCACTACATCACCTACAATACAACACATTATTACACCACTACATCATCTACAATACAACACATTATTACACCACTACATCACCTACAATACAACACATTATTACACCACTACATCACCTACAATACAACACATTATTACACCACTACAACACCTACAATACAACACATTATTACACCACTACAACACCTACAATACAACACATTATTACATCACCTACAATACAACACATTATTACACCACTACATCACCTACAATACAACACATTATTACACCACTACATCACCTACAATATAACACATTATTACGCCACTACATCACCTACAATACAACACATTATTACACCACTACATCACATTATTACACCACTACATCACCTACAATACAACAGATTATTACACCACTACATCACCTACAATACAACACATTATTACACCACTACATCACCTACAATACAACACATTATTACACCACTACATCACCTACAATACAACACATTATAACACCACTACATATCTACAATACAACACATTATTACACCACTACAACACCTACAATACAACACATTATCACACCACTACATCACCTACAACACATTATTACGCCACTACATCACATTATCACACCACTACATCACCTACAATACATCACATTATTACACCACTACAACACCTACAATACAACACATTATTACACCACTACATCACCTACAATACAACACATTATTACACCACTACATCACATTATCACACCACTACAACACATTATCACACCACTACATCACATTATTACACCACTACAACACCTACAATACAACACATTATTACATCACCTACAATACAACACATTATTACACCACTACATCACCTACAATACAACACATTATTACACCACTACATCATCTACAATACAACACATTATTACACTACTTCATCACCTACAATACAACACATTATTACACCACTACATCACCTAAAATACAACACATTATTACACCACAACATCATCTACAATACAACACATTATTACACCACTACATCATCTACAATACAACACATTATTACACCACTACATCACCTACAATATAACACATTATTACACCACTACATCACCTACAATACAACACATTATTACACTACTTCATCACCTACAATACAACACATTATTACACACTCACTACAATACAACACATTATTACACCACTACATCACCTACAATACAACACATTATTACACCACTACATCACCTACAATACAACACATTATTACACCACTACATCACCTACTGTCACAATCGTCGTATTGAGGAGACCAAAGCGCAGTGATGAATGAGGAATTCTAAATCAGGTGAACAGAAGGATTTGAGTTCCTGTATGT
>NW_027001543.1:0-7355 GCF_036934945.1 Oncorhynchus masou masou
CCTGTAAATGATGTAGATAACAGTCACTGTAAATGATGTAGATAACAGTCCCTGTAAATGATGTCGATAAGAGTCCCCTGTAAATTATGTAGATAACAGTCCCTGTAAATGATGCAGATAACAGTCCCCTGTAAATGATGTAGATAACAGTCACCTGTAAATGATGTAGATAACAGTCCCCTGTAAATGATGTAGATAACAGTCCCTGTAAATGATGTCGATAACAGTCCCCTGTAAATTATGTAGATAACAGTCCCTGTAAATGATGCAGATAACAGTCCCCTGTAAATGATGTAGATAACAGTCCCCTGTAAATGATGTAGATAACAGTCCCCTTTAAATGATGTAGATAACAGGGACTGTAAATGATGTAGATAACAGTCCCCTGTAAATGATGTAGATAACAGTCCACTTTAAATGATGTAGATAACAGTCCCCTGTAAATTATGTAGATAACAGTCCCTGTAAATGATGTAGATAACAGTCCCCTGTAAATGAAGAAGATAACAGTCCCCTGTAAATGATGTAGATAACAATCCCTGTAAATTATGTAGATAACAGTCCCTGTAAATTATGTAGATAACAGTCCCTGTAAATGATGTAGACAACAGTCCCATGTAAATGATGTGGATAACAGTCCCCTGTAAGTGATGTAGATAACAGTCCCCTGTAAATGATGTAGATAACAGTCCCCTGTAAATGATGTAGATAACAGTCCCCTGTAAATGATGTAGATAACAGTCCCCTGTAAATTATGTAGATAACAGTCCCCTGTAAATGATGTAGATAACAGTCCCCTGTAAATGATGTAGATAACAGTCCCCTGTAAATGATGTAGATAACAGTCCCCTGTAAATTATGTAGATAACAGTCCCCTGTAAATTATGTAGATAACAGGGACTGTAAATTATGCAGATAACAGTCCCCTGTAAATGATTACACACAGCCGAGGATAAACACATCCCAGGAATGAGTTTCATTACTTTTGCAAAAACACCGTACACTTTCCCAAAGTTTCAGCGTTTTTAAGAAATCCTATTTCCATGTTAAGATACACAGGTCAACTTGTGGGGAAAGCCATATATTTGTATGATTGGTGGAGTGAACGGGTTGTAGTGAAACAGGAGCCAGATGTAGGAAGGATACCAAGACAGACAAGTCTGTTGAGTCTCCAGATGTAGGAAGGATACCAAGACAGACAAGTCTGTTGAGTCTCCAGATGTAGGAAGGATACCAATACAGACAAGTCTGTTGAGTCTCCTCAACATAGACCAAATACTTCACTCAGATTATACCTAGTTGACTATATATATATATTTATTTTTTACCTTTATTTAACTAGGCAAGTCAGTTTAAGAACAAATTCTTATGTTCAATGATGGCCTGGGAACAGTGGGTTAACTGCCTTGTTCAGGGGCAGAACCACAGATTATGTTTTACCTTGTCAGCTCGAGGGATTCGATCTTGCAACCTTTCAGTTACTAGTCCAACGCTCTAACCAATAGACGACTACCTGCCGCCCCTTGGGAGTGCAGATATAACAAGATCTGCACTCCCAAGTGGGCTTTCTACACTATGTCTACATCCCAAAATGGTACCCTATTCCCTATTTAGTTCACAACTTTTGATTAGAGACCCATAGGGTTCTGAATTGGGTGCCATTTGGGATGGTGCCCTTTCAAGAGGGCCTCTTCCCTCTACAGTAACACATTCCGATAACACACGAGAGACAGCTGATCAAATCAGCCTAACATTAGTGACCCGACCTCACTAATGCTCTTGTGGCTGAATGGAAGCACGTCCACCCCTGGCAGCAATGTTCCGACATCTAGTGGAAAGCCTTCCCAGAAGAGTGGAGGCTGTTATAGCAGCAATGTTCCTACATCTAGTGGAAAGCCTTCCCAGAAGAGTGGAGGCTGTTATAGCAGCAATGTTCCTACATCTAGTGGAAAGCCTTCCCAGAAGAGTGGAGGCTGTTATAGCAGCAATGTTCCTACATCTAGTGGAAAGCCTTCCAAGATCAGTGGAGGCTGTTATAGCAGCAATGTTCAGACATCTAGTGGAAAGCCTTCCCAGAAGAGTGGAGGCTGTTATAGCAGCAATGTTCCGACATCTAGTGGAAAGCCTTCCCAGAAGAGTGGAGGCTGTTATAGCAGCAATGTTCCAACATCTAGTGGAAAGCCTTCCCAGAAGAGTGGAGGCTGTTATAGCAGCAATGTTCCGACATCTAGTGGAAAGCCTTCCCAGAAGAGTGGAGGCTGTTATAGCAGCAATGTTCCAACATCTAGTGGAAAGCCTTCCAAGATCAGTGGAGGCTGTTATAACAGCAATGTTCCAACATCTAGTGGAAAGCCTTCCAAGATCAGTGGAGGCTGTTATAGCAGCAATGTTCCAACATCTAGTGGAAAGCCTTCCCAGAAGAGTGGAGGCAGTTATAGCAGCAATGTTCCAACATCTAGTGGAAAGCCTTCCAAGATCAGTGGAGGCTGTTATAGCAGCAATGTTCCAACATCTAGTGGAAAGCCTTCCCAGAAGAGTGGAGGCTGTTATAGCAGCAATGTTCCAACATCTAGTGGAAAGCCTTCCCAGAAGAGTGGAGGCTGTTATAGCAGCAATGTTCCAACATCTAGTGGAAAGCCTTCCCAGATGAGTGGAGGCTGTTATAGCAGCAATGTTCCAACATCTAGTGGAAAGCCTTCCAAGATCAGTGGAGGCTGTTATAGCAGCAATGTTCCAACATCTAGTGGAAAGCCTTCCCCAGAAGAGTGGAGGCTGTTATAGCAGCAATGTTCCAACATCTAGTGGAAAGCCTTCCCAGAAGAGTGGAGGCTGTTATAGCAGCAATGTTCCAACATCTAGTGGAAAGCCTTCCCAGATGAGTGGAGGCTGTTATAGCAGCAATGTTCCAACTTCTAGTGGAAAGCCTTCCCAGATGAGTGGATGCTGTTATAGCAGCAATGTTCCAACATCTAGTGGAAAGCCTTCCCAGAAGAGTGGAGGCTGTTATAGCAGCAATGTTCCAACTTCTAGTGGAAAGCCTTCCCAGAAGAGTGGAGGCTGTTATAGCAGCAATGTTCCAACATCTAGTGGAAAGCCTTCCCAGATGAGTGGAGGCTGTTATAGCAGCAATGTTCCAACATCTAGTGGAAAGCCTTCCCAGATGAGTGGATGCTGTTATAGCAGCAATGTTCCAACATCTAGTGGAAAGCCTTCCAAGATCAGTGGAGGCTGTTATAGCAGCAATGTTCCAACATCTAGTGGAAAGCCTTCCCAGAAGAGTGGAGGCTGTTATAGCAGCAATGTTCCAACATCTAGTGGAAAGCCTCCCCAGAAGAGTGGAGGCTGTTATAGCTGCAATGTTCCAACATCTAATGGAAAGCCTTCCAAGATCAGTGGAGGCTGTTATAGCAGCAATGTTCCGACATCTAGTGGAAAGCCTTCCCAGATGAGTGGAGGCTGTTATAGCAGCAATGTTGCAACATCTAGTGGAAAGCCTTCCCAGAAGAGTGGAGGCTGTTATAGCAGCAAAAGTGGGGGGACCAACTCCATATTAACGGCCATGATTTTGGACAGAGATGCTCGACGAGCAGGTGTCCACATACATACACTACATGGTCAAAAAGTATGTGACAGAATACAACAGTATTCTCAGAAACAACAGTAACGATGCACTTAGCCATCACATGGCCTACAGTAGGTATGACGATGCTACGGTATTGGTGCCAGCGAGCTGCAGTATGAATAACAAGTGAGCATTTATTGGAGTGACAATCATCACAGCTCCTGTGTTGCTACCAGATCTCCACGTGATGTTATTCCTCTCCGTGGGAGATGTCTTATCTGTTACATGACGTGTCCCAAGATGGCACCATATTCCCCTATATAGTGCACTACTTTTGAGAAGGGCCCATGGTGCACTATATAAGGAATAGCATGGCATTTGGTACCCAGTGAGCCTCTCTCTGTCACAGTCTCATCCCATGAGGGGTTAGTGTCAACGGGAACTGTGTAGGTGGTTTTAAAGAACAGTAGGGCAACAGGGGGTGTACAGTCCAAAGCTGTGAGTGTCACAGTATGCTAGCACCATGACAACAGTTATTCAAGGGGTTCTGGAACTATCTGTCAGGTTCCATTTACCATCACATTGTTCAATTGTGAGACAGTTACTGGTGAGAGACTACAAGTCAAAACACAAAGCACTTTGAAACATATTTAGGACCTTTGTACCTCTATTGTGTGACAGTCAGACACCACACTAACAGGTAGCTAGTAGAGATGTCAGAGGTTAAATCACTTGAAGGAATCCATTTTTACGTGGTCTTACCTACAGTACCTTTAAAATATAATATAGTAACATAAAACAGTATACATTCGGGGAGGTCCATTTGAAAAATGGTTAGCTGGCTAAATCAACCATTATTGACATTCCTAGTAGCGAGTAGACCTCAGCTTCATTCGGGTCTGCTGAACTGCCAAACGTGCACTCTCCTAAACGTGCACTCTCCTAAACGTGCACTCTACCAAACGTGAACTCTCCTAAACGTGTGATCTGCTGCTTCTCTTCTCTACAGACTGTAACTCTTAACAAAATACAGGTGAGGGTTCACTGTCTGTGCTTTAGACAGGTCTGTGCTTTAGTCTAGTCTGTGCTTTAGTCAGGTCTGTGCTATAGTCACCTCCATGCTTTAGACAGGTCTGTGCTTTAGTCTAGTCCGTGCTTTAGTCTACTCCGTGCTTTAGTCTATGCTTTAGTCAGGTCCGTGCTTTAGTCTGTGCTTTAGTCTAGTCCGTGCTTTAGTCAGGTCTGTGCTTTAGTCAGGTCTGTGCTTTTGTATAGTCCGTGCTTTAGTCAGGTCCGTGCTTTAGTCAGGTCTGTGCTTTAGACAGGTCTGTGCTTTAGTCACATCCGTGCTTTAGTCTAGTCTGTGCTTTAGTCTAGTCTGTGCTTTAGTCTAGTCTGTGCTTTAGTCTAGTCCGTGCTTTAGTCTAGTCTGTGCTTTAGTCACGTCCATGCTTTAGTCAGGTCCGTGCTTTAGTCAGGTCTGTGCTTTAGTCAGGTCCGTGCTTTAGTCAGGTCTGTGCTTTAGTCTAGTCCGTGCTTTAGTCAGGTCCGTGCTTTAGTCAGGTCTGTGCTTTAGTCTAGTCCGTGCTTTAGTCAGGTTCGTGCTTTAGTCTAGTCCGTGCTTTAGTCAGGTCCGTGCTTTAGTCTGTGCTTTAGTCTGTGCTTTAGTCTAGTCCGTGCTTAAGTCTAGTCCGTGCTTTAGTCAGGTCTGTGCTTTAGTCAGGTCTGTGCTTTTGTATAATCCGTGCTTTAGTCAGGTCCGTGCTTTAGTCTGTGCTTTAGTCACCTCCGTGCTTTAGTCAGGTCCGTGCTTTAGTCTAGTCCGTGCTTTAGTCAGGTCTGTGCTTTAGTCAGGTCCGTGCTTTAGTCAGGTCTGTGCTTTAGTCAGGTCTGTGCTTTAGTCTAGTCGGTGCTTTAGTCAGGTCTGTGCTTTAGTCAGGTCTGTGCTTTAGTCAGGTCCGTGCTTTAGTCACCTCCGTGCTTTAGTCAGGTCCGTGCTTTAGTCAGGTCTGTGCTTTAGTCAGGTCCGTGCTTTAGTCTAGTCGGTGCTTTAGTCAGGTCCGTGCTTTAGTCAGGTCCGTGCTTTAGTCAGGTCCGTGCTTTAGTCTAGTCCGTGCTTTAGTCAGGTCCGTGCTTTAGTCAGGTCCGTGCTTTAGTCAGGTCCATGCTTTAGTCAGGTCTGTGCTTTAGTCAGGTCCGTGCTTTAGTCAGGTCTGTGCTTTAGTCAGGTCCGTGCTTTAGTCAGGTCTATGCTTTAGTCAGGTCTGTGCTTTAGTCAGGTCTGTGCTTTAGTCAGGTCCGTGTTTTAGTCACCTCCGTGCTTTAGTCACCTCCGTGCTTTAGTCAGGTCCGTGCTTTAGTCAGGTCCGTGCTTTAGTCTAGTCGGTGCTTTAGTCAGGTCTGTGCTTTAGTCAGGTCTGTGCTTTAGTCAGGTCCGTGCTTTGAATCCTCAGTGCTTTAGTCAGGTCAGTCTTTAGTCGGGTCTGTGCTTCAATCAGTCCGTGCTTTAGTCTAGTCGATTACTTTAGTCAGTCAGTAGCTTTAGTCAGGTCCGTTAGCATAGTCAGTCTGTGCTTTGAATGCAGGTCCATTCTTTAGTCAGGTCTGTGCTTTAGTCAGGTCTAGTGCTTTTGGTCTAGTGAGTTAGCTTTAGTCAGGTCTATTATACTTTAGTTTAATCCGTGCTTTAGTCAGGTCATTAGCTTTAGTCAGGTCCGTGCTTTAGTCAGTCATTGTTTAGTCAGGTCCGTGATTTATTCAGGTCTGTGCTTTCGTAAAGTCTGTGCTATAGTCAAGTCTGTGCTATAGTCTAGTCTGTGCTTTAGTCTGTGCTTAAGTCTAGTCCGTGCTTAGACGAGTCTGTGCTTTAGTTTAGTCGTGCTTTAGTCAGGTCCGTTGCCTTAGTCAGGTCCGTGCTTTAGTCAGGTCCGTGCTTTATTCAGGTCTGTGCTTTAGTCAAGTCTGTGCTATAGTCAAGTCTGTGCTATAGTCTAGTCCAGGTCCGTGCTTTATTCAGGTCAGTGGTCCGTGCTTTAGTGCTATAGTCTAGTCCGTGCTTTAGTCAGGTCCGTGCTTTAGTCAGGTCCGTGCTTTAGTCGGAGTCCGTGCTTTAGTCAGGTCCGTGCTTTAGTCAGGTCTGTGCTTTGATCAGGTCAATTGCTTTAGTCAGGTCTGTGTAGTCAGGTCAGTACTTTAGTCAGGTCTATGCTTTAGTCAGGTCTGTGCTTTAGTCAGTCTGTGCTTTAGTCAGGTCTATGCTTTAGTCCAGGTCCGTGTTTGGTCCTCCGTGCTTTAGTGCCTCCGTGCTTTAGTCAGGTCCGTGCTTTAGTCAGGTCGTGCTAGTGATCGGTGCTTTAGTCAGGTCTGTGCTTTAGTCAGGTCTGTGCTTTAGTCAGGTCCGTGCTTTAGTCACCTCCGTGCTTTAGTCAGGTCCGTGCTTTAGTCAGGTCTGTGCTTTAGTCAGGTCCGTGCTTTAGTCTAGTCGGTGCTTTAGTCAGGTCCGTGCTTTAGTCAGGTCCGTGCTTTAGTTTAGTCCGTGCTTTAGTCAGGTCCGTGCTTTAGTCAGGTCCGTGCTTTAGTCAGGTCCGTGCTTTAGTCAGGTCCGTGATTTATTCAGGTCTGTGCTTTCGTAAAGTCTGTGCTATAGTCAAGTCTGTGCTATAGTCTAGTCTGTGCTTTAGTCTGTGCTTAAGTCTAGTCCGTGCTTTAGACAGGTCTGTGCTTTAGTTTAGTCCGTGCTTTAGTCAGGTCCGTGCCTTAGTCAGGTCCGTGCTTTAGTCAGGTCCGTGCTTTA
>NW_027001544.1:0-7354 GCF_036934945.1 Oncorhynchus masou masou
CACAATGAGCTGGTGTATTGAGACAATGAGCTGGTGAAATGCACCTCACTCCCCTGTCTGTCCTGTCTCCCCTGTCTGTCCTGTCTGCATTACTTTCCCTGTCTGCCCTGTCTCTCCTGTCTGTCCTGTCTGCCTTACTCTCCCTGTCTGCCTTACTCTCCCTGTCTGCCCTGTCTCTCCTGTCTGTCCTGTCTGCCTTACTCTTCCTGTCTGCCTTACTCTCCCTGTCTGCCTTGTCTGCCCTGTCTCTCCTGTCTGTCCTGTCTGCCTTGTCTGCCCTGTCTCTCCTGTCTGTCCTGTCTGCCCTGTCACTCCTGTCTCTCCTGTCTGCCTTACTCTCCCTGTCTGCCTTGTCTGCCCTGTCTCTCCTGTCTGTCCTGTTGGCCCTGTCTCTCCTGTCTGTCCTGTCTGCCTTGTCTGCCCTGTCTCTCCTGTCTGACCTGTCTCTCCTGTCTGTCCTGTCTGTCCTGTCTGCCTTGTCTGCCCTGTCTCTCCTGTCTGTCCTGTCTGCCTTGTCTGCCCTGTCTCTCCTGTCTGTCCTGTCTGCCCTGTCTCTCCTGTCTGTCCTGTCTGCCTTGTCTGCCCTGTCTCTCCTGTCTCTCCTGTCTGTCCTGTCTGCCCTGTCTCTCCTGTCTGTCCTGTCTGCCTTGTCTGCCTTGTCTGTCCTGCCAGTTCAGTGACACAGAGACATAGGCAGTTACATTCCAACTACATGCACAGGAGAGCTTAAAAGTGCATTGCCATTCCAATTGTGTGAATGTGACAGGAGAGCTCTTCAGTGTTCCACTATGCTATGGTTCCTCTCAGCCATGTATGACGATCAGGGGCCCAAGTTATTCCTGACCATGTGAACTCACAGTCAAGCCCTACACGGGCATGCATTTTATCCTGAACCCTACCCTCTTGACCCTAGTACATGATTATCATCATGATCGGGTACATGTACATGCTTATTTGATGTTCAGTAAAATCACAAAAATTAGACAAGTCTGTTAAGAATGAAGTGATAGAGTAAAGAGATACCAGCTGTTATGAGGGTTTAACCTTGTCTGGGGTCCTGAACTGTTATTTAGCCCATTTAGCTTCCATATAAACCAGTCACTCTGGTACTAATGTGGCTGGCCCCTGGTGTTTCCTATATACACTGAACAAAAATAGAAACACAACATGTAAAGTGTTGGTCCTATGTTTCATGAGCTGAAATAAAAAATCCCATAAATTGTCTCTACGCACAAAAATAGTATTTCTCTCAAATGTTGTGCACAAATTTGCATACATCCCTGTTGGTGAGCATTTCTCCTTTGCAAAGATAATCCATCCATCTGACAGATGTGGCACATCAAGAAGCTGGGGCAGCAGGGTAGACTAGTTGTAGAGCATTGGACTAATAACCGGAAGGTTGCAAGTTCAAATCCCCAAGTTGACAAGGTACAAATCTGTCATTCTGCCCATGAACAGGCAGTTAACCCACTGTTCCTAGGCCATCATTGAAAATAAGAATTTGTTCTTAACTGACTTGACTAGTTAAAGAAAGCTAAAAAAAAAGCTGATTAACATCATGATCATTACACAGGTGCATCTTGTGCTGGGGACAATGACATTTTGTGCTGGCCACTCTAAAATGTGCAGTTTAGTCACACAACACAATGCCACAGACCTCTTGAGGGAGCATGCAAGTGGCATGCTGACTGCAGGAATGTCCACCAGAGCTGTTGCCAAATAACTCAATGTTCATTTCTCTACCATAAGCTGTTTTAGAGAATTTGGTAGTACACCGAACCGGCCACACAACCACAGACCACGTGTATGGCGTTGTGTGGCGATGATTTTCTAATGTCAACGTTGTGAACTGATTGCCCCATGAGGGTGTTGGGGTTACAGTATGGTATGGACAGGCATTAGCCAGGGACAATGAATACAATTGCATTTTATCAATGGCAATTTGAATGCATAGAGATACTGTACCATGACAAGTTCCTGAGGCCCAGGGATCTGTACACAATTCCTGGAAGCTGAAAATGTCCCAATTCATCTATGGCCTGCATACTCACCAGACATGTCACCCATTGAACATGGTTGGGATGCTCTGGATTGACATATACAACAGTGTATTCCAGTTCCCGCCAATATCCAGCAACATCGCACAGTCATTGAAGAGGAAAGGGACAACATTCCACAGGCCACAATCAACAGCCTGATCAATTATATGCAAAAGCAGTGTGACGCCTGCATGAGTAATGGTGGTCACACCAGATACTGACTGGTTTTCTGATTCATGCCCTACCTTTATTGTAAGGTAACTTTGACCAACATATGCATATCTGTATTCCCAGTCATGTGAAGTCCATAGATTAGAATTTATTTCAATTGACCAATTTTCTGTAACTCAGTAAAATCTTTGAAATTGTTGCATGTTGTTCAGTATAATTATCCATATGTCAAATTTGTAGCACACAGCATGAAAGCTTAATCACACTGTGTTGTGTGTCATAGTTCAAAACCACCTGTGCAGGTGGGACTGTGTCAGTGATGTTTAAACAACCATTCTGTGCTACAGGTATGAATGCTGCTGTGAGGGCCACAGTCAGAATGGGCATCTACACTGGGGCCAAGGTCTACTTCGTTCATGAGGTTAGTACCTGACTTGTATCCACCCCATCTCATCTACTATTTCATGTTACCCATACTCTATTATTGTCTATAACTGTTAAAGGTCCAATGCAACCTCACTGTGACTGTTTTCAATTAAACTTGTGAAAATAAACAAAAATAACTTTTTAGCAAAGAGCAATTTCTCAAGCAAGAATTTTGCTGGGACTGTCTGGGAGTGGTCTGAGTGGGGAGGGGAAAACTGAAAACTAGCTATTATTGGCAGAAAGTTTTGGACCTCTCTTTCTTATTGGTCTATTAACTAATTAAACACCTGGTGATGTCACCAGGCAGGCCAAAACTCCATCCCACCACAACAGGCTGATATTTCAGGCAATCTTCACAAAAAGATCATACAATAAAAGTACATTATCATCATTTTCACAATTTCACATTATTATTGCAACCTCGTAGTGTGGAAAATGAAATATAGAATACCAGTCTAAAGTTTGGACAAACATACTCATTCAAAGGTTTTTCTTTATTTGTACTATTTTCTACATTGTATAATAATACAATCAACACTGTGAAATACCACATATGGAATTATGTAGTGTTTCAAAAAGTGTAATCAAAAAGTGTTAAATCAAAATATATTTAATATTTGAGATTCTTCCTAGTAGCCACCGTTTGCCTTGATGACAGCGTTGTACACTCTTGGCATTCTCTCAACCAGCTTCATGAGTCACCTGGAATGTCACCTGGAATGCATTTCAATTAACAGGTGTGCCTTGTTAAAAGTTAATTGGTGGATATTCTTCCCTTTATAATGCGTTTGAGCCGATCAGTTGTGTTGTGACAGGGTAAGGGTGGTATACAGAAGATAGCTCCAAGTCCATATTATAGCAAGAACAGCTCAAATAAGCAAAGAGAAATGCCAGACCATCATTACTTTAATACATGATGGTCAGTCAATCTGGAAAATGTCAAGTTTCTTCAAGTGCAGTCGCAAAAACCAGCAAGCGCTATGATGAAACTGGCTCTTATGAGGACCGCCACAGGAAAGGAAGACCTAGAGTTATCTCTGCTGCAGAGGAGAAGTTCATTAGAGTTAACAGCCTCAGAAATCATCCATTAACTGCACCTCAGATTGCAGCCCAAATAAATGCTTCACAGAGTTAAATTAACAAACACATCTCAACATCAACTGTTCAGAGGAGACTGCGTGAATCAGGCCTCCATGGTCAAATTGCTGCAAAGAAACCCCTACTAAAGGACACCAAGACAAAGAACAGACCTGCTTGGGACAAGAAACATGAGCAATGGACATTAGACAGGTGGAAATCTGTCCTTTGGTCTCATGAGTCCAGATTTTAGATTTTTGCATCCAACCACCATGTCTTTGTGAGACGCAGAGTAGGTGACCAGATGATCTCCGCATGTGTGGTTCCCACCGTGAAGCATAAAGGAGGACTTGTGATGGTGTAGGGGTGTTTGTTGGTGACACTGTCAATGATTTATTTAGAATTCAAGGCACACTTAACCAGCATGGCTACCACAGCATTCTGCACCGATACACCATCCCATCTGGTTTGCGCTAGTGGGACTTGCTGACCCAACACACCTCCAGACTGGGTGTAAGGGCTGTTTGACCAAGAAGTAGAGTGATGGAGTGCTGCATCAGATGACCTGACCTCCACAATCACCCGACCTCAACCCAATTGAGATGTTTTCGGATGAGTTGGACCACAGAGTGAAGGGAATGCAGCCAACAAGTGCTCAGCATATGTGGGAACTCCTTCAAGACTGTTGGAAGAGCATTCCAGATGACTACCTCATGAAGCTGCTTGAGAGAATGCCAAGAGTATGCAATCATCAAGGCAAAAGGTGGCTACTTTGAAGAATCTATAATATAAATTATATTTTGATTTGTTTAACACTTTTTTGGCTACTACACGATTCGTTGTGTGCTATTTCATATTTTTGATGTAGAAAATTGTAGAAAAATTGTAAAAATAAAGAAAGATCCTTGAATGAATAGGTGTGTCCAAACCTTTGACTGGTACTGTATATAAAACACTGGAAAATCCCATTTTGACTGCACTGGGCCTTTAAATAATACAGATTACAATGGGGGTACTTCAACCTCGCCTCCAAACTCCACAGCACTGCAGGATTTAATACTCCATGGTACTTAATTGACTGAGTAATGTTATTGGCCAGAGATTCCACCTACCTGGTGTCTCAAGTTTCAATCAATCCCTGATTAGATGGAATAGGATGTAAACCAGCAGTGCTAAGGCCCCCAAGAACTGGATTTGAGAAAGGCGATGTTACTCAATTTTCCATGCCCGTTACCTTAACGTAAAGGTCTGTCAGATAAGCCACCTCAGTCAACAACCACATATGATCAATGTAATTGGCATCATCTGTCCACACACACAGTTGTGAATTTTTTTGCATCTGAGCTCAAGAGTGTGCGGCTCTTTTTTATTTTTATTTTCAAGCCACCTCAGTTACCTGGGTTTCACCTTAGATACTCCCACGACTGCGAGTGACAGGTTTGTGTCTTTGCGTCTCCCAGGGTTACCAGGGACTGGTGGATGGAGGTGACAACATCAAACTTGCCACCTGGGAGAGTGTGTCTATGATGCTGCATCTGGTGAGCACACATATTGTATACAGTATACACACACACACTCACCCACACAAAATCACATGCATAGACAAAGAGCATGCTTGCACACACTCACACACATTCACCACATGATTCTTAGACACACGTGTGTATATAGACACACAGACACTCACAAAAACATGCAAGCACATGCATGACACATACATACACATGTGCACACACATAGACACACACACACACACACACACACACACACACACACACACACACACACACACACACACACACACACACACACACACACACACACACACACACACACACACACACACACACACACTCACTCACTCTCCAATTACCTCCACCCTCACACTGTCTTGAGCTCTCCTTAGTTCCTGACCAAATGTAACCTTTCAGTGAAGGACGTGGAATCTGTCCTCTGTAACTCAAGCTGGTCCTAGACCAGTGACCCTCTGGCCAGGAGGAACTAATCAAATGTCAGAGTTCACTGGATTTAATGGGCTTCAGAAGGAGAGGTTGGGGTTTCATCTTCCTCCTTTCCTTTCTCTCTCTCCATTCTCTCTCTCTTCTCACTCTCTCTCTCTCTCTCTCTATTTCTCTCTGTCCTTCCTTATCTCCCTCTCTCTCTCCTTCCTTCTCCTTTATTCCCTCTCTCTCTCTCTCTCGCTCTCGCTCTCTCTCTCTATCGCTCTCTCTCCCTCTCTTTTTGTGGTGTTTTTAGTGTAGAGGATGGCTCATTAAAGTAAGACAAAAAGTATCTCCCTCTCTCACACATACACACTATATTCATAACCACAATCTCTCTCATCCCCCTCTATAACCCACATCCTTTCCTTTTCTACTTCCTCCTTCATCTCTCCCCTTCGGCAGCCCAACTGGAATGTGTTCTGTTGGCAGACTATGTGGGTTCTGTTTGTGTCATTCACTGATCCCGCCCCGTCTGCTGTCTCTTCTCAGGGTGGAACTGTGATTGGCAGTGCCCGCTGTAAGGACTTCAAAGAGAAGTGGGGACGTCTGAAGGCCGCCGGCAACTTGGTCAAACTGGGCATCACCAATCTGTGTGTGATCGAAGGCGGTGATGGCAGCTTGGACTGGTGCTAACCAGTTCCGTACAGAGTGGAGCGAGCTGCTGGCTGACCTGACAAAAAGGGGGTGAGATACCTGGGTCACCAAAAGACTACATTGATTTATATAGCCCTTTAGATCAGCTGATATCTCAGTGCTGTGCAGAAACCCAGCCTAAAACCCCAAACAGCAAGCAATGCAGGTGTAGATGCACGGTGGCTAGGAAAAACTCCCTAGAAAGGCCAAAACCTCGGAAGAAATCTAGAGAGGAACCAGGCTATGAGGGGTGGCCAGTCCTCTCCTGGCTGTGCCGGGTGGAGATTATAACAGAACATGTCCAAGATGTTCAAATGATCATAAATGACCAGCATGGTCAAGTAATGTCTCACAGTAGTTGTCGAGGTGCAACAGGTCAGCACCTCAGGAGTAAATTCCATGGCGGAGGCAGAACAGTTGAAACTGGAGCAGCAGCACGTCAGGTGGATTGGGGACAGCAAGGAGTTATCATGCAGGGGTAGTCCTGAGGCATTGTCCTAGGGCTCAGACTACACTCAATCATAGGACCTACTGAAGACATGAGTCTTCAATAAAGACTTAAATGTTGAGACCGAGTCTGCGTCTCTCACATGGGTAGGCAGACCATTCCATAAAATGGAGCTCTATAGGAAAAAGCCCTGCCTCCAGCTGTTTGCTTAGACATTCTAGGGACAATTAGGAGGCCTGCATTTGTGACCGTAAGCGTACGTGGTAGGTATGGGCATTGTGCAGGACAAAAATCGGAAAGATAAGTAGGACAAGCCCATGTAATGCTTGTAGGTTAGCAGTAAACTCTTGAAATCAACCCTTGCCTTAACAGGAAGCCAGTGTAGGGAGGCTAGCACTGGAGTAATATGATCAAATTTTTGGTTCTAAAGTCAGGATTCTAGCAACCGTATTTAACACTAACCAAGTTTATTTAGTGCTTTGTCCGGGGTAGCCAGAAAGTAGAGCATTGCAGTAGTCTAACCTAAAAGTAACAAATGCATGGATTAATTGTCCTCC